>NW_020838059.1:640742-757326 GCF_003676395.1 Aethalodelphis obliquidens | reverse complement strand
TATATATATATATATATATATATATATATATATATATATCAGTTAGGTTGAGTTATTTGATAATTTGTTCATGTTTTCTACATCCTTGCTGATTCTCTGCCTAGTTGTTCTATCATTATTGAGAATGAGGTATTGAAATTTATAACTATTATTGGTGAATTGTCTATTTCTCTTTTCAATTTTGTCAGTTTTCAATTCATGTATTTGGATGCTTTGTTATATAGCATCCAATTTATAATTGTTATAATTCCTGATTTATCCTTTTATCATTATAAAATGTCCTTAATTATCTACATAATATATCCTGTTTTAAGTCTATTTTGTATGATATTAATGTAGCTGCTTCAGTTCTATTATGTTTGCTGCTTGCATGGTATATCTTTTCTCATCATTTTACTTTAAAATTATTTGTGTATTTGAATCTAAGTTGTATTTATTCTAGAAAAAAACGTAGTTGGGTCTTGTGCTTGTATCCAGTCTGACAATATCTGCTTTTTGAGTGGAGTGTTTAAATTATTTACATTTAATGTAATTATTAATATGGTTAGATTTGCATTTACCATTTTGCTATTTGTTTTATATATGTCTTTTAAAAAATATTAACCTTTTGTGCTCTTCCCTAACTGCCTTCCTTCACATTAAATACATAATTTTGAACGTACCATTTTAATTCCTCCAGGTTTTTTAATAATATATTTTAACTGAGTTCCTTTATGATTTCTCTGGGGATTACAAGTACATTCTTTTAACTTATCACAGTCTACTTAAGATTAATATTAACTTAATTCTAGTAAAATATAGAAACTTTGCTCCAATATAGCTTCAGTTTCTTCCCCTCCTCTTTGTTATTTTATTGTCACATATACTGCACCTCTATATATGTTTTAAACCTAACAGTACAGTATTTTAATTGTTGCTTTATAAAGTCATGACTTTTAAAGAACTTAAGGGACAAAAAAAATCTGTGTCTATAAGGTCTTTTATGTTAACCTGCCATTTCTGGTGCTCATTAATTTTTCCTGTGCATTTAAACTCACTGTTTGAAGTAATTTCTTTTTGGCCTAAAGGAAATTCTTTACTATTTTATATGACGCAGATCTGTTAGCAATGAATACTCTCAGTCTTTCTTTATGTTGAAAGGTCTTTATTTAACCTTCATTTTTTAAGGATAGTTTTGCTGTATATAGAATTCTTGTTTTTTTTAAATTGAAGTATAGTTGATTTACAATGTTGTGTTAGTTTCTGGTGTACAGCAAAATGATTCAGTTACATATGTGTGTACGTATATTTTTTTCTTTTCATATTCTTTTCCATTATGGTTCATTACAGAATATTGAATACAGTTCTCTGTGCTTGTATATAGAATTCTTGACTGGCAGGGTTTATTTTTCCTCCAGTGCTTTGAATATGTCATTCCACTGCCTTTTGGCTTCAATTATTTAAGATGAGAAATCAGCCATTAAGAGTATTGGTGCTCTTTGGTATGTGACTAGTCATTTTTCTTTTGCTGCTTTCAAGATTTTATTTTTCTCTTTTACCAGTTTGACTATGATATGTCTAGATGTGAATCGTTTTGAGTTTATTCTTTTTTCTCTTCTTTGCGTTTATTCTACTTGGGATTTGTTAAGATTTTTAGATGTGCAGAATAAAGTTTTTCGTTAAATTTGGGAAGTTTTTAGCCATAATTTCTTCAAATATTTTCTCTCTCTTTCTCTTCTCTCCTTCTAGTACTCCAGTTACACATGTACTGGTATACTTGATGTTTCCCCACAGTTTTCTGAGTCTCTGTTCGTTTTTCTTCAGTTCTTTTCTTTCTGTTCTTAAGATTGAATAATTTCTATTATTGTGTCTTCTAGTTGACTGATTCTTTGTTCTGCCACCTCAAGTTTCCAGAATTTTCCTTGAAAATCCAGTATTCCCATTTGGTTCTTATTATGACTTATGTCTGCTATTGAGAATTGAGAATCTCTATTTATTAATTCATTGTTGTCATTCTTTCCTTAATTATTTAAGCATACTTTCCTCTGGTCATTTGAACATATTTGTAATAGCTGCTGTATCATCTGCTAAACACAACGTCTGGGGACACTCAAAATTTCTGTTTAGTGCTTTTTTTCCCTCTTGACTGTAGATCACACTTTTTTTCCCTTTATATGTCTAATAGGTTTTTCTGGATAACTGGAAATTTTCATTAATAGATTATAACAACTGTGGATTCTGATGTTTTACCCCTGAATGTCATTGCTGTTACTGGGTTTTGTTTGTTTGATTGTTTCTTGATTTAGTAATTTTCCTGGGCTAAATCTATGAAATATGTCTCCTCTACCCATTTGCAGTTGCTAATATCTATTTTTTAAACTTTATTTTTTTTATTGTTAAACCTGGCTTTCTAAGGGTCTCCCTGTGTCTGCATAGGTTAGTGGTCATCAATCATTGGACCAAGATTGTGCTCTACCACCTTGAGCAGTACCCAGCTGATGAAACTCTGTGCACGTAAAGGAGCACATTAAATCTTTATGCTGTTTTCAAGTATGCCTTTACTTTTTCTTTCAGTTAGACCTTTACAGATCTCCTCTACACATTGTGCAGCTTCAGGTTCAGCCAGAAGTGTATGGTTTGAACTCTCTCGGGTCTCTGATGCACATGTATGCCACCACAGCCAGGAATATACTTGTCCCAAACATGCAACTTCTGACTAGTAGAGATGTTGGCCCTCCCCACACCCTGGCTGCTCATGTGCTCTGTGATTGTTACCTGTACTAACAATACTGTTAGACATAGACATTGCCCATCACACTTTTGACCTTGTCTGAGAAGCTGCTAGTCCTTATGGTCTGCTCTATCTTGCAGAACTTCCATGCTGACTGAGCTGGATGGGAAATGGGAGCAGCTCCAGGCCAGACACAGATTTTATTGTTCTTACCTGAAGTTCAGAATTTTTTCAGACATAAACACTTCTCAGATTGTTGTGTGACTTTTGTTGATTTCCAAGGCACTAAACTTGTTGTTTTTGTCAATTTTCTTCAGTTGTATAGTGACTTTTGGGGAAGATTTGCCTGTCTTATCATTCAGCCATAGGCATGTGGAAGGTAAAAGAAGAAAGTGACATGCAATGGTTTGCGGGGTTGAAAGATCAATCTAACCAACATATGGAGCAAGGCCTTTGTAGGACAAATTTGAAAGTAGAGAGACCACTTAAAATGCTGTTGAAGTAACACAAGTGAAAGATAATAGGACTATGAATGGATTGTTGCCAGTAAGATGAAGGAAGGTGATGGAATTGGGCATCGATATCAAGTGCTGAAGCCACAGGCCATTTTAGTAGTCCAGTTGAGAGGGTATAAGGCCAGAGCCAGGACAGCGTAAGTAGAAATGGAAAGTAAGAAATATTTTGAAGATATATTGCAAAGGAGGCGTTGCAAAGACTTTATGCCTGATGGGAGAACTGGAATGTGTTGAGAAGGAGGGAGGGGAGAGTTTGGGTCTGGATTACTGGTAGGATTAAAGCACCAGACACAGAAGGAACAAAAGAAGGACTGGTTGTGGGTAGAAGGAAGACAGTTTTGGAAAAATTTAGTTTTGGAAAGCCATGAGGACATCCAAACAGAAATGCCCAGTAGGCATAGGAGATTTAGATCTGTAGGTCAGGAGCAAGACAAGGCTGCAAATGTAACAGGACAAAAGACCTTTCACACTCATATTTGGATACAGTTGTCTCCATAAATCAGGACATCTTTGGTGTTACTGTTTTCAAAAACAATGTTTGGTCCTCCATATAGAATCTCTTTTTTAAAAAAAAATTAAGATACATTTTATTACATCTAGAAGATAGGTGGTCACTCCCTCCTTTTCAAAGACAAGACCATGAAGAGAGGTAAGAAGATTCTCCCAAAGTCACAGAGCTGAGTATCAGAGCGAGCATTTGAACGTAGGTGTTCTTATTTATTTCTATTAACCCAGATTTCCACATCTTTAAAAATGAGAGTGATGATGATATTAAATAAGATAAAGCCTTTGAAAGTGTCCTCTTCAATGGATTGTTGTTAGAGAAAAGGTTGGAACAGGTAAAACAAGAAACTGTTGAAAAATTCTAGCAGGGAGGCAGTAGGTTTCAGTGTTGGGAAGCACACAGATCAAGATTCTTGATTTCAAAGGATTCAAACTGACTCTGGCCAAGTGAAGCAGCAAAGAAATTTGTTGGTTGGGCATTGAGTGGCTCCCAGACTTAGCAGGAAGGCTGGGGAGACTGGTTCAGGGAAGAGGCAGGAACTAGGGAAGCTGAGTGGCCATATTCACAGCCACAGGGACCTCCATAATCTCTTATATTTACCCACAATCCCAAGAAGGGTTTTTGTTGTTGTTTGGTTTTGTTTGTTTTTGTTTTAAGGGAATTGGCTAGAAAGTGGTCATGGGGGAGGAACATATAAAGATTAGGTAAAAGAGTGAGATAGAGGGAAGAAATTGGGATCATATGAGAAAGAAAGGACATAAGGCATACCAGAAGCTTCTTCTATCATCAATGTCCTAAATTGTGATGTGAGAACTAGACCAGAGAGCAATTGTGTTCATTCTCCCCATCCCTCACTCCTCAATTTTCAACAAAAGGTTCACCTAGTTTCATGAATATCTGTGTTTATGTCTCACTTGCTTTGGCCTTGTCTTTGTCTTTCTTAGTTTCAGGGGCTTTTTTCATTCTTCATCAGTTCAATATTTCATCCTTTGGCTGGCCCACGTTTCTCCAAAAGGCTGGCAGCTCCATCTGAGAATGCAAGGGACAATTGCCCCCAATATATCTCTGAAGTACCACTAGATGGCAGCGTCTGGGAACTTTGCTAACTTGGCCTAGATCTTCACAAGTGCCTGACTGCTGAGTGGTGGGGAGTTTCACTTCGTTATTCTGCTTTTACACTCTTGCAAACAGTTGCTAACAAAAGGAATTATACCTAGCAGGATTCCTTTGTCCATCACCGAAGAAAACTGTAAAACACTCAGGTCTGGGAAATCCTGTTCTCTAAGCTGGTGTTTCCCCCACCCACCCACCCGCCTCAATTCTCACACAAGTTCCTAGCTGCAAACCTTCCCTAGATGTCCTTTTATTACCTCTTCAGCTGTTGTTTTTTGTTTGGTTTGGTTTTGTAGGCAGATTCATTTCCCCTTCCCTCCCCAGCCTGGTCATCAAGCTGAGTTGATCCTCTTTCCTCACTTTGAGCAGGGGCTTGTAGAGTCATGTGCTGTCAAAGCCTCAAGGGCTCTTATACTTCACTGAGTCTAAACCTATCATTTGCAGACAGGGCAACTGAGGCATATAAAGGAGCAGAAACTTGTTCAAGGTCATATAAAGAATTCAGGGCAGAGTCATATGGGTCAGAGTCTCTTGACATACTTGTAAAAAAGATCAACAAAACAAACATAAGATCATTTTGATCCACAAATTGTGTTAGCACAGCTATATGCCTGAGGAAGGAAGCAGAGGCAAGAGTTGTAAGATATGCCATCTGTCCTCCAGGCACTTAGAATCTAGTCAGGAAGCCAGACTTATATACAATAAAAAAGAGATAAGGTGGTAGAAAAATGCTAACGTGGGTGAGTTGGCTCAGGGATTCAGAGAAGAGAGAGCTCTAAGGGGAAACAGGGCCATGGGTGGAGGTGAAGGGGTAGAGAATTAGGTAAAGCTTGGAGGTGAGAAATTCAACAACTATAATTATTCAGAGGTCAAGGCCTAGGCTGACTTAAGCAGATGATTCTCAAAGACAAGTAAGAGATAAGACTAGAGTGGTGGGCTGGGACTAGACTGTTCAGGCTTTTAAATGTCTGGCTAATTTCCTACTAATACTGAACAGGAAATTTCAAAGGCTTTGGATCTTCAGATTTTCTATTTTCAATGGGAACTTTCCACTAAGTTTGATTCCCTAAGAAGCAGCCTCTTCGCTTTGCCCTACTTTCCCCCAGTAGTCTCAGCCGCACAAAGATGAAGTTGAACCAAAAATTAGGCTGGTGCTTGTTTCCACTATACCTGTTTCCTAGCGACATAACCAAGAGTAATCTGGACATTCTCTGGCTCTAAACCCTATTTACTTCATTTCCATCCCCCACCCACTCGTAGGAGTCTGAGCAACAGGGCTCTGTATCCCACAGCTCCCTTTGTCACCAGGGGCCTTCCAAGAGAGTTGGAGAGCTCTTAACAGCTGAGCAACACCTAAAGGAGGTGAGCATGGTTTCACATAAATTCCAAAAGAGGCCTCCAAACAAAAGGTCTCTTTAAAAGCAGCCTGAACATGGGAGCAATACAAGAGCCCTTCCAGATTGTCAAGAGCACATCAGGGCCCAAGCAGTCTGACCAGCCACATTTCAAAGCAAAACAAGGCTGCTCTCTGAGCTCTCCCTTCATATCCAGGTCTGTTTTTCTACCAGGATACAGTAGATATTCCTGCCTCAGAACCCTCCATCTAGTTTTACTCCTGCCATTTGCTGCCTCCCCTTCCTTCTCCCCAGAATACTATGCCTTACATCTTGGCTTCTGCTTGGTTCAGGGCCTGGCACATAGTAGGTGCTCAATAAATGACATTCTCTTCCTTTAGACAGGTCTTAGAGATTATCTAGGCATTGGACTCCATGGAGCCACTTCAGGGGCCATTCGGGATACAGGTCATTGGGGAGCGGGCAGGCTGCAGGCCCCCATGCCTGAGTCAACAAAAGGAACTCTATTTTTATATGTTAAATAATAGTTTGGACACTGGATAGGATTTTGTTTTGGAGGGAAAGGGAATGTTCTCACTGATCTAATGTCTTCATTTTCTAGATGAGGTCAGTGAGGCTCAGAAACACTTTAAGTAGAGTCAGGAAAACAATCCCATTTACAATAGCAATAAAAAGAATAAAATACTTAGGAATAAACTTAACCAAGGAAGTGAAAGACTAGTACACTAAAAGTTATAAGACGTTGAGAAAGGAAATTAAACAAGACACAGATAAATGAAAAGACATCCCATGTTCATTGATTAGATGACTTAATATTGTTAAAATGTCCGTACAGTCTTAAGTTATCTACAGATTCAATGCTATCCCTATCAAAATCCCAATGGCATTTTTTTTACACAAACAGAAAATATCCAAAAATTTATATGGAAACATGAAAGACTCTGAATAACTGAAGCATCTTAAAAAGGAGAACAAAGCTGGGGACATCACATTTCTTGATTTCTAAATATATTACAAAGCTACAGTAATCAAAATAGTATGGCATTTTATACTGGCATAAAAACAGACATATAGATCAAGGGAACAGAATAGAGAGCCCAGAAATAAATCCCCACATTTACAGTCAGTGAATCTTTGACAAGGGTGACAAGAACATAAGATGAGGAAAGGATGGCCTCTTCAATAAATGGTCTTGTGAAAACTGGATAAACACAGAGAGAAAAATGAAATTAAACCCTTATCTCACACCATATAAAAAAATCAACTCCAGGGCTTCCCTGGTGGCACAGTGGTTGAGAGTCTGCCTGCCGATGCAGGGGACACGGGTTCGTGCCCTGGTCTGGGAAGATCCCACATGCCACAGAGCGGCTGGGCCTGTGAGCCATGGCCGCTGAGCCTGTGCGTCCGGAGCCTGTGCTCCGCAACGGGAGAGGCCACAACAGTGAGAGGCCTGCATATAGAAAAAAAAAATCAACTCCAAATGGATTAAAGATTTAAACATAAGACCTGAAAATGTAAAACTGCCAGAGAAATACATAGGGGAAATGCTTCTTGACATTGGTCTTGGCAATGATTTTTTTAGATATGACACCAAAAGCAAAAGCAACAAAAGCAAAAATAGAAAGGTGGGACTGCATCAAACCTAAAAGCTTCTGCACAGCAAAGGAGACAGTCAACAGAGTGAAAAGGCAACCTATGGAATGGGAGAAAATATTTACCAACCATATATCTAATAAATAGTTAATATGTAAAATATATAAGGAACTTGTACAACTCAATAGCAAAAACATAAATAAATAATCCAATTTAAAAATGGACAAAGGAATTGAATAGACAGTTCTCTGAAGGAGACATACAAATGGCCAACAGGCATAGGAAAAAGATGCTCAACATCACTAATTATCAGGGAAATGCAAATCACAATGACAGTGGAATATCACCTCACATCTGTTAAAATGGCTATTATCAAAAAGATGAAAGATAACAAGTGTCAGCAAGGATGTGAAGAAAAGGGAGCCCTTGTACACTTTTGGTGTGAATGCAAATTGCTACACCTATATGGGAAACAATATGGAGGTTACTCAAAAAACTAAAAACAGAGCCTATCATATATACCAATTCTGGGTATATATTCAAAGGAAAGGAAATCTGTATCTTGAAGAGATATCTGCACCTTCCTGTTCATTGCAGCATTATTCACAGTAGCCAAGATGTGGAAACAACCTGAATGTCTGCCAGTAAATGAAAAGATAAAGAAAATGTGGTATAACTATACAATGGAAAATTATTCAGCCATAAAAATAAAGGGAAATCCTGCCATTTGCGACAACATGAATGAAACTGGAGGGCACTACACTAAGTGAAGTAAGCCAGACACAGAAAGACCAAAATTGCATGATTTCACTTATATATAGAATCTAAAAGAGCCAAACCCTTAGAAGCAGAAAGTAGAATGATAGTTGTCAGGTGCTAGAAGGAGGTGGAAATCAGGAGATGTTGGTCAAGGAGTACAGTTTCAGTTAGGCAAGATGAATTAGTGCTGGAGATCTAATGCACGGCAGTGTGAATGGCGTTAGTAATACTCTATTGTGTACTTGAAATATACTAACAGGGTAGATCTTAAGGGTTCTTACCAAGAAAGAAAGCAAGGAAGAAATAGAGAGAGGGAAGGAGGGGAGGGAGGGAAAGAAGGGGAGGGAGGAAGGTAGAAAGGGGAGAAAGGAAGGAAGGGAAGGAGGGAGGGAGGAAGGAAGGAAGAAAACGGTAACTATGTGAGGTCATGGATATGTTAGGTTGATTGTGGTGATCATTTAACAATGTATACCTGTATCAAAATGTAAGTTGTACACCTTAAATGTATACAATTCATACTTGTCAATTATGCCTCAATAAAGATAAAAAAAGGGAATTCCAAAGAACCTTTATTTCTGTTTACCACTGGCTTTTAAACTAAGAGCCTAGGATTTCCACTGTGTCCTAGTGGTTAGGATTCCAGGCTTTCACTGCCGTGGCTCAGGTTCAGTCCCTGGTCAGGGAACTGAGATCCCACAAGCTGCATGGCGCAGCCAAACAAACAAACAAACAAATAAATAAATAAAATTTAAAAAATAAACTAAGAGCCTTATAGCCCCCCAGGGCTTAGTGGAAATGCCTTAGGTCTCACTAAGAGAATGATTCTATCCTCTTCCCCACCCCCCATCCAAACAGCTTCACTTTTATCTGTTTTCTACATTGTAATTATACATAGAGTTCATTTAAACAAAGTGGTCCATGGCTAAACATGACTGTTTCTGCCCGTGAATCAGCTTAACCCTAAATACCAAAGGGAGAAATATCTAGACACCAAAATAGAAAGGGCATTTCAAAATCAGGGAGCAGACTGCCGCCAAGAGACCACCTCAGACATGATTTAGTAGACTGCTTAACCAACCCAATGCATCTGAGATAGGGGGCAGAAAAAAGGTTAAGTAACTAAAAAGAAAGAAGTTATATTGGTGCCATGGCTTTATCTGGGAGGTAAATAGGATACAAATCTAAATGAGGAAGCAAGGGAAATGGGTACAGTGATGTTAAGCTAGGCGAGAATGCCATTCATGGGGCCTGAGAGAGTTTGGATAGCCTCTGTCTGAAAATAAGCAAACTGAGGCTGTCACGGGCAGGGGCACAGGTAGCAGGAACTGCCCTTAATGTTCTTGCTTTGCCACACACTTGCTACCACACAACCCTTCCAATCCTAATTTTCCTCCTTTTCAATTGACAATAAAAATCCTTGTCCTTTGCCTCACAGAGATTGAGGGAGGCTCAGGTAAGACACTGGATATAAAAGAGCTAAAGATACTTTGGAAGGCTGTGCAAATAGTAGCTACTATTATGGTCCAAGTGTTCTGTTCTTCAGCTGTTTTTGTTTGTTTGTTTCTTTGTTTCGCTTGGTTTTAAAGCTGATGTATAGGTGTAACTTGAATGTCTGAGAAGGGTTTCCTGCTGCAGACCCATCATATCCGCTGGTCTGAAGTCCCTAATTCGGCCATTCATCAGCTATTAACACTGTATCCTGATTGAGCTTATCACATAGCTGGGTACTGGGGGAGGGCGCTGGTTCAACAGTGGGAGAAGGGGATGCTGCCTAGAGAGGTGCCCTCCCTGGAGAATATTCAAGATCTGGCATCAGGGACAGAATCACAAATGTTCTCTCTCTCTCTCTCTCTCTCTCTCTCTCTCTCTCTCTCTCTCTGTCAAAGATATTTGCTTTATATATATGTTTGTGTGTATGGGTACAGGTATATATATATACAAACATTTATAACAAAATAAGGAGGACAAAAACTGGTCACATAATCGTAGCTGTTATTTATAACAACCTTCTACTATTCTTTCCACATTACTTTTGCCTTCAGCAAGCACCTCAGCTGGTTGTGGTTCTTTACCTGGTGGGGTGGCCCAAATCATTCCTGAAGGGTCTGTGCCATTATTAGTCCTGCCTGGATTGGGTGTTATAGTTTTCCTTTGACTTTAATCATAGGTCACAGTAATATTAAGAGACACTCTAAGGAATCTCCTGTATTACAGACATAGTCTTCCTTGCCTCTGTTGTGGAGGACTGCTCCAATTTCCCCTGGGTAGTCAGGATCACTCATCCCAACCAGTACAGTAACTGTCTTCTTTGCTTATGGACTCAGAGGCACAAGGAGCCCAAAATGGCTATATTGCTACAGCTGTCCTCTTTGGGGTAGTGCCTGTATATCATGCAGAACTATCCATAAACCAGAAGAGCCTTTTTTTCCTTTGTCAGCTGATCGTAGGGAGCTCCCATGAGGCCATAGGTACAGATTGGGAGAACAAGGTAGTGAAGCAGGATTGGGGACCATGGGCGTTTGGGCCACTTCTTTATGTAACTCACTTGTGCCTTCAGGGCCTGCTTGGGCCCAAATCATGTATATGTCACTTCCATTTGATGATGGATGCTACTGTGCACGCCCAACTTTATGGCTTGGTGGGTCAGATCACCGAGTTCATGATGGGCAGCTCAGGTCACATGGTAACTTGGTGGCCCATAGTTAAGCGTTCAGTCTCTACAAAGGCCCAGTAACAGGCTAAGAGCTGTTTCTCAAAAGGAGAGTGGTAATCGCAGAAGATAGTAGGGCTTTGCTCCAAAATACTAAGGGTCTGTGCTGTCACTCACCTGCGGTAGCCTGCCAAAGGCTCTACACAGCATCCCTATCTGCACTGACACTTCAGGCACCTTTGGACCTGCTGGATGCTCTGGCCCAGGTGGCAGAGCATCTTGCATGGCAGCCTGGACCTGGTGCAGAGCCTTCTCTTGTTCTGGGCTCCACTCAGAGCTAGCAGCTTTTTCAGGCTACTTGGTGAATAAGCCGGAGTAACACACCCAAATGAGGAATATGTTGCTTCCAAAGTCCCAAGAGACCCACCAGGTGTTGTGCCTCTTTTTCGGTTGTGGGAGGGACCAGATGCAACAGTTTAGCCATCACCTTAGAAGGGGTATCTTGACATCCTCCAAACCACTGGAATCCTAGAAATTTCACTGAGATAGAAGATCCCACAATTTTTGTTGGATTATTTTCCCACCCTCTAACACGATGTCACTGTACTCTCTTTCCACTTACATAATGTCCCACCTGCTGGCATCTATATCTTTGTTCCTTAACATAACATGCTTTTTTCTCTGGCTGCTTTTCAGATTTCCACTTCATCGCTGGTTTCGAGCAAACTGATTATGATGTGCCTTGCTTCAGTTTTCTTCATATTTCATGTGCTTGGAGTTCATTGAGCTTCTTGGATCTGTGGGTTTACTGTTTTCTTCAAATTTGGAAATGTTTCAGCTATTAGTTCTTCGGATATTTTTTCCGCTCCTCCCCCCGCACCGAGGCTCTGATTATATTGTGTATTAGGCCACTTGGTGCAGCCCCAAGGTTGATGCTCTATTCATTAATTTTTTTTCCCTCTCTTCGTGTTTCATTCTGGATAGTTTCTATTGTTATGTATTCACATTCACTAATCTCTTCTGCAATGTGTACTTTGCCATTAATCCCAAACCACTGTATTTTTCATCTTAGACATTGTCATTTTCATTTTTAGAAGTGCAATTTGGCTCTTTTTTATATCTTCCATGTCTGTACTTTTTTAACATATGAAACACAGTTATAGTAACTGTTTTAATGTCCTTTTCTGCTAATTCTAACACAGTTATTCTCCTCATTATGGGTTATGTTTTCCTGCGTCTTTGCATGCCTGGTAATCTTTGATTGAATGCCAGCCATTATGACTTTTACCTCATTGCATGCTAGGTAATTTTGTATTCTTATAATATTGACTTTTGTTCTGGGATGCAGTTAAGTTACTTGGAAACAATTTGATCCTTTCACAGGCTAGCCTTTACAATTTGTTAGGAGGGTCTGAAACAGTGTGTAGTCTTAGGGCTAATTGTTCCCCACAACTGAGGCAAGGCCTTCCTGAGTACTCTACCCAATGCCCTGGAATTTGGAGGTTTTCCAATCTGGCTGGTTGGGAACAGGCACTATGCTGGCCCTGTGGGAGTGCTCAGCACTGTTACTCCTGATCCTTTTGGGTAGCACTTTCCCCAGCATCAGCTAGTTTCCTCACATGCACTGTATTTGGTATTCAGCTGAATATGGTTGAGGAACCCTTTGTAGACACTGAACGTTCTCTCTCTCTGCAACCCTCTCCTCTCTGGTCCTCTGTTCTGAGAACCCTAGCCTCCTTACTGTCCCCGTATTATCAGCTCCATCTCCTCAACTCCGGGAGTCTGTCAGCCAGTGCCTGCCCCTTCCTGTGCCACGGCCTGGAAGCTCTCTCAAGGTAGTAAGCTGGGGCAATCACAGGGCTCACCTCATTTATCTCGCATAATTCAGGCATTACTGTTCTTCATTTCCTGATGTCCAGTGTCTTGAAGAATGTTGTTTCATATATTTTAATCTAATTGTTTTGGTAATTTCACGTGGGAGGGTAAGTCTGGTTCCTTTTACTCATCATAACCAGAAGCAGAATTCCATCTTCAAGGAAAGTTCTTCTAAGAATCTCTCAGCTTCTTCATTCATGCTGCCGGTGATCTTTCTCTTGAGCTTTTCCCAGATCTTTCATCTAGTTGCAAACCCCTCTGTACCCATGGGCTACATTCAGGACACACACAGAACAGAGGCCCCTTTGTCTCTAAACAAAAGGATATATCGTACCTCTCCACCCTGATGGACACTGTCCTTGTCTCTTCAGATTGGCAAACTGACATCTCACTTGGCTGTAGGCTCTGACAATTTCCTCAGAATGAAGTTTGGTGCCTCCTCCCCCCAAAAACTGCATTCCTTGATTTTTCTAGTTTCCTTCCTTTTAACATCAGGCATACTTAGAAAATTACCAGGGGATTCCACTGGATGCAGTCACGTCACAGGGCTCCTAAAATTCTACTCCAACACCACCCAGTCCTAGAGGGGAAGGATGATGGAGGGGAAGTTGAAATGGAAAACTGTAGTCTTAACTGATTCAATTTAAACTACTTTACTTTTGCAAATTTTATATAAACATGTCCATGGGAACAACAGTGCTAGGTCCATTCCCAGGGCCTTGGAAGGAGTCTACACATGAGGGGCCCTGAAGATTTAAAGTTTATTAGCTACATGGTAAATGCACCTCAGCATACATCATTTTGACATTCTGCCTTAGTTCATATGCTGGAATCTTCCTTTTAGAGCCCATCTCTGTCTCTCCAGTGACTTCTTGCCAAGCAACTGATCTCCACATTTGAACTTTTAGTAATTTGTTTTGGCCACTCAACTACCTGCTTTCCAAAACACACAAAGAAGGTCATTTGCTCTTGATTAAGTTTTGAAAAACAATATGTACAAATGTGAGATGTTCTAAGATAATTTTCAAGGAGACAATGATCCATGTCTATGAAAAATTTTGTCTTTACCCACCCATCCTCACAGTGGTTATGGTGGACGAGTATGGAGCTTGGCTCTTGAGAAGATGGTAGGATAAATTCAAGAAAAACATCTTTGAAGTGAATACAAGACTAAAGAATAGAATAGACCAGTGTGAATGGCATGACAAGGTGATAAATGAAGGATAGAGTCCAGGTTCAAGGACCAGGAAGAAATTGGATCTCAGTGGACGCATATCAGGAACAAGCACATATTCTTGGACACGAGTTAGTGTTCATAATTCATTTTTATGGGCCAATGGCTGTGTGGTAGTCTCATGAGGTTATTCAGTCCATTAATATAAAAAACTAGTCCATTCATGTAAACAAACCCCCACGTATCCCAAATCTATCCCTCTTCATGAGAAGTGAGCGTTATTACTCTTTGGCTCTAGCTTTTAACCACATCTCTAGAATGAACTTTAAGCAAATTAAAGATAGAAATTATTATTTCATCAGCAACTAGCAATGACTAGAAGAGAGTAAAAGTTTAGTGACTATATGTTGAAGCAAATTTATTACTCTGTATTTTACTGACTGTACATTCCTGTCTCTCCCGCTACACAGGGGCCATGCTTATTTATTTTTCTACCCTTTATGTCTAGCACTATGCCTGGAACTTTGTACATTCTTTTTTTTTTTGCGGTACGCGGGCCTCGCACTGTTGTGGCCTCTCCCATTGCCGAGCACAGGCTCCGGACGCGCAGGCCCAGCGGCCATGGCTCACGGGCCCAGCCGCTTCGCGGCATGTGGGCTCCTCCCAGACCGGGGCACGAACCCGTGTCCCCTGCATCGGCAGGCAGACTCTCAACCACTGCGCCACCAGGGAAGCCCCTGTACATTCTAGATAAATGATTTCTGAGTGAATGGGAAACCTTAAAAGTGCAATGCAATGCTTTGTGAATCACTTCAAAGTCACAACTTGCAGCAGTGTTTAACACTCCTCCAAGAAACTAACCTAAAAATGTCCCCTCTACTTCTTGAGAAGGAGAGAGCTAGGGTTGATTTAAATAATAAGAGGGAAAATGGAATTACCTGAACCAGAATTTCAGGTGTGCCTTCCTCACTGTAGCTCACTTGCCCAAAAGGAAGTGGAGCCCATACTATAGTTAGCTGTCGTCACCTTCTTCAAGTTCATTGATCTTTTCTTTTGCAGCATATAGTCAGATATTGGCCCATTCAGTGAATTTTTCACTTCAGATATTGTATTCTTCCATTATAGAAATAATTCCATTTGTTTTTTTATATCTTCCATTTCTGTCCTCTTAGTGTTCATGTTTTCCTTTCATTTTTTACAATGAAATGCATTCATAATTATAATATTTATATTTATAATACCCTTTAAAAAGTCCTTGTCTGATAATTCTATCATCCCTGTAATTTCTGAGTCTATTTATATGGACTGATTTTTCTCCTGGATATGAGTCACATTTCACTGCATTTTCTGTGTTAGTAATTTTTTATTGAATGCTAGACATCATGAATAATACATTGTTGAGGGTCTGGATTTTGTTATGTGCCTGCAGAGTGTTGAAGATTATCCTGGCAGGAAGTTAAGTTACTTGTGGATCATCTTGACCCTTTCAAGGATTTTTTAAAGTTTTGTTCATATGGGTCTAGTATAGCCTCTAGACTAGTGCTAATTTAGCCCACTACAAATGCATGACCCTTTCATTCTTTTTTTTCTTTAAGGATAGTTAATTTATGATGTTATGTTAGTTTCTGGTGAACAGCAAAGTGATTCAGATATATATATATACACACATATATATATATATGTATATATATATATACACACACATGTATATACATATATATTCTTTTAAATATTCTTTTGCATTATAGCTTACTACAAGATTTGAATATAGTTCTCTGTGCTATACAGTAGGACCTTGTTTTTTAAAATATTTTAATTTTATTGGCATACAGTTGATTTACAATGTTGTGTTAGTTTCAGGTGTACAGCAAAGTGATTTGGTTATACATATATTCATTCTTGTTAGATTTTTGTCTCATATAGGTTATCACAGAATATTCAGTAGAGTTCCCTGTGCTATACAGTAGGACCCTGTTGTTTATCTATTTTATATATAGTAGTTTGTATCTGCTGATCCCAAACTCCTAATTTATCCCTCCCCCTTTCCCATTTGGTAACCATAAGTTTGTTTTCTATGTCTGTGGGTCTATTTCTGTTTTGTATATAAGTTTATTTGTATCATATTTTAGATTCCACATATAAGTTATATCATATGATATTTGTCTTTCTCTGTCTACTTACTTCACTTAGTATGATAATCTCTAGGTCCATCCATGTTGCTGCAAATGGTATTATTTCACTCTTTGATGGCTGAGTAATATTCTATTGTACATATATACCACATCTTCTTTATCCATTCATCTGTTGATGAACACTGAGGTTGCTTCCATGTCTTGGTTATTGTAAATAGTGATGCTATGAATATTGAGGCAGATGTATCTTTTCGAATTATAGTTTTCTCTGGATATATGCCCAGGAGTGAGATCGCTGGATGATATGGCAACTCTGTTTTTAGTTTTTAAAGGAACGTCCATACTGTTCTCCGTAGTGGCTGTATCAATTTGCATTCCCACCAACAGTGTAGGAGGGTTCCCTTTTCTCCACACCCTCTCCAGCATTTATTATTTGGAGACTTTTCGATGATGGCCATTCTGACCAGTGTGAGATGATACCTCACTGTAGTTTTGATTTGCATTTCTCTAATAATTGGTGATGTTGAGCATCTTTGCTTGTGCTCATTGGCCATCTGTATGTCTTCTTTGGAGAAATGTCTATTTAGGTCTTCTGCCCATTTTTTGATTGGGTTGTTTAGGGGGGGTTGTTACTGAGTTGTATGAAGTGTTTGTATATTTTGGAAATTAAGCCCTTGTTGGTCACATCATTTGCAAATATTTTCTCCCAGTCCATAGGTTGTCTTTTCATTTTATTGATGGCTTCCTTTGCTGTGCAAAAGCTTATAAGTGTGATTAGGTCTCATTTGTTTACTTTTGCTTATATTTCTATTGCCTTGGGAGACTGACTTAAGAAAACATTGGTATGATTTATGTCAGAGAACGTTTTGCCTATGTTCTCTTCTAGGAGTTTTATGGTGTCATGTCTTTTATTAAGTGTTCAAGCCATTTTGAGTTTATTTTTATGTGTGGTGTGAGGGACCCTCTCATTCTGCTCTGGGTGTTCAATATGGCCTCACCACTTTGGTAAGAATTCAAAAGTCTCCTAGCCAGTGTTAGTTCTGGGAATTATTCATATTACAGTTCCCCAGTAGTTTTTCCTTACCTGACCTTGTGGAGTTTCAGCATATGCATGTCAGCTTCATATTTAGCAAAAGACTCAAGGGCATTTCAAGCAGTTTTCTGGGGTGTTTTCTCTGCATAGCTCCCTCTTCTCTGGTTTTCTGTCCCATAAATTCCAGCTGTTTCAGCCTCAGTGGACTCTAATCTTTGTCTTCTTAACTTAGCAAGACTACTGTGTTCTGCTTGAGGTTCCCCTCCCTGAGCCAATGGTCTGGAAAGTACATCCAGTCAGAAGGCTAAGACAATCACAGGACCTTATTTATTTCCCAAATCTAAGTAATCACAGTTCTGCACTTTTTGTTGCCCAGTGTTTGACGACAATTGTTTATATATTTTGTTGAGTTTTATAATTATTTATGCAGAAGGTCAAATCTGCTGCCATGTATTCTGTCATGGCCAAAAAGACTTCTGTCAACTTTAGAATTCATTGACCTAAAAATTTATATTCAGAATCTTCTGTATTCCGAAAACTTGCACAAGCCTCTTAGATAGCCTCATCCACAAAGGGAAAGAAGCAGAAGAAAGAAGAACTACAATCCTGCAGCCTGTGGAACAAAAACCACATTCACAGAAAGATAGACAAGATGAAAAGACAGAGGGCTATATACCAGATGAAGGAACAACATAAAATGCCAGAAAAACAACTAACTGAAGTGGAGATAGGCAACCTTCCAGAAAAAGAATTCAGAATAATGATAGTGAAGATGATCCAGGACCTTGGAAAAAGAATGGAGGCAAAGATCGAGAAGATGCAAGAAATGTTTAACAAAGACCTAGAAGAGTTAAAGGACAAACGAACAGAGATGAACAATACAATAACTGAAACGAAAACTACACTAGAAGGAATCAACAGCAGAATAACTGAGGCAAAAGAACGGATAAGTGACCTGGAAGACAGAATGGTGGAATTCACTGCTGCGGAACAGAATAAAGAAAAAAGAATGAAAAGAAATGAAGACAGCCTAAGAGACCTCTGGGACAACATTAAACACAACAACATTCGCATTATAGGGGTCCCAGAAGGAGAAGAGAGAGCGAACGGACCTGAGAAAATATTTGAAGGGATTATAATCGAAAACTTCCCTAACATGGGAAAGGAAATAGCCACCCAGGTCCAGGAAGTGCAGAGAGTCCCATACAGGATAAACCCAAGGAGAAACATGCCAAGACACATAGTAATCAAATTGGCAAAAATTAAAGACAAAGAAAAATTATGGAAAGCAGCAAGGGAAAAACGACAAATGACATACAAGGGAGCTCCCATAAGGTTAACAGCTGATTTCTCAGCAGAAACTCTACAAGCCAGAAGGGAGTGACATGATATACTTAAAGTGATGAAAGGGAAGAACTACAACCAAGATTACTCTACCTGGCAAGGATCTCATTCAGATTCGATGGAGAAATCAAAAGCTTTACAGACAGGCAAAAGCTAAGAGAATTCAGCACCACCAAACCAGCTCTACAACGAATGCTAAAGGAACTTCTCTAAGTGGGAAATACAGGAGAAGAAAAGGACCTACAAAAACAAAGCAAAAAAATTAAGAAAATGGTCATAGTAACATGCATATCAATAATTGCCTGAAACGTGAATGGATTAAATGCTCCAACCAAAAGACACAGGCTTGCTGAATGGATACAAAAACAAGACCCATATATATGCTGTCTACAAGGGACCCACTTCAGACCTAGGGACACATTCAGCCTGAAAGTGAGGGGATGGAAAAAGATATTCCATGCACATGGAAATCAAAAGAAAGCTGGAGTAGCAATACTCATATCAGATCAAATAGACTTTAAAATAAAGAATGTTACAAGAGACAAGGGAGGACACTACATAATGATCAAGCAATCAATCCGAGAAGATATAACAATTATAAATATATATGCAACATAGGAGCACCTCAATACATAAGGCAACTGCTAACAGCTATAAAAGAGGAAATCGACAGTAACACAATAATAGTGGGGGACTTTAACACCTCACTTACACCAATGGACAGATCATGCAAACAGAAAATTAATAAGGAAACACAAACTTTAAATGACATAATAGACCAGATAGATTTAATTGATATTTATAGGACATTCCATCCAAAAACCGCAGATTACATTTTCTTCTCAAGTGCGCAAGGAACATTCTCCAGGATAGATCACGTCTTGGGTCACAAATCAAGCCTCAGTAACTTTAAGAAAATTGAAATCATATCAAGCATCTTTTCTGACCTCAATGCTATGAGATTGGAAATAAATTACGGGGGAAAAAACTTAAAAACACCAACAAACGGAGGCTAAACAATACATTACTAAATAACCAAGAGATCACTGAAGAAATCAAAGAGGAAATCAAAAAATACCTCGAGACAAATGACAATGAAAACACGACAATCCAAAACCTATGGGATGCAGCAAAAGCAGTTCTAAGAGGGAAGTTTATAGCTATACAAGCCTACCTCAAGAAACAAGAAAAATCTCAAATAAACAATCTAACCATACACCTAAAGGAACTAGAGAAAGCAGAACAAACAAAACCCAAAGTTAGTAGAAGGAAAGAAATCATAAAAGATCAGAGCAGAAATAAATGAAATAGAAACAAAGAAAACAATAGCAAAGATCAATAAAACTAAAGCCTGTTTCTTTGAGAAGATAAACAAAGTTGATAAATCATTAGCCAGACTCATCAAGAAAAAAAGGGAGAAGACTCAAATCAATAGAAATAGAAATGAAAAAGGAGAAGTAACAACTGACAATGCAGAAATACAAAGGATTATAAGAGATTACTTCAAACAACTATATGCCAATAAAATGGACAACCTGGAAGAAATGGACAAATTCTTAGAAAGGTATAACTTTCCAAGACTGAACCAGGAAGAAATAGAAAATATGAACAGACAAATCACAAGTAATGAAATTGAAACTGTGATTAAAAATCTTCCAACAAACAAAAGTCCAGGACCAGATGGCTTCAGAGGTGAATTCCATAAAACATTTAGAGAAGAGCTAACACCCATCCTTCTCAAACTCTTCCAAAAATCTGAAGAGGAAGGAACACTCCCAAACTCATTCTATGAGGCCACCATCACCCTGATACCAAAACCAGACAAAGATACTACAAAAAAAGAAAATTACAGACCAATATCACTGATGAATATAGATGCAAAAATCCTCAAAAAAATACTAGCAAACAGAATCCAACAACACATTAAAAGGATCATACACCATGATCAACTGGAATTTATCCCAGGGATGCAAATATTCTTCAATACATGCAAATCGATCAATGTGATACACCATATTAACAAAGTGAAGAAGAAAAACCATATGATCATCTCAATAGATGCAGAAAAAGCTTTTGACAAAATTCAACACCCATTTATGATAAAAACTCTCCAGAATGTGGGCATAGAGGGAACCTACCTCAACATAATAAAGGCCATATACGACAAACCCACAGCAAACATCATTCTCAATGGTGAAAAACTGAAAGCATTTCCTCTAAGATCAGGAACAAGACAAGGATGTCCACTCTCGCCACTATTATTCAACATAGTTTTGGAAGTCCTAGCCATGCCAATCAGAGAAGAAAAAGAAATAAAAGGAATACAAATTGGAGAAGAAGAAGTAAAACTGTCATTGTTTGCAGATGACATGATACTATACATAGAGAATCCTAAAGATGCCACCAGAAAACTACTAGAGCTAATCACTGAATTTGGTAAAGTTACAGGATACAGAATTAATGCACAGAAATCTCTTTCATTCCTATACTCTAATGATGAAAAAACTGAAAGAGAAATTAAGGAGACGCTCCCATTTACCATTGCAACAAAAAGAATAAAATACCTAGGAATAAACCTACCTAAGGAGAAAAAAGACCTGTATGCAGAAAACTATAAGACATTGTTGAAAGAAACTAAAGATGATACCAATAGATGGAGAGATATTCCATGTTCTTGGTTTGGAGGAATCAATATTGTGAAAATGACTATACTACCCAAAGCAATCTACAGATTCAATGCAATCCCTATCAAATTACCAATGGCACTTTTTACAGAACTAGAACAAAAAATCTTAAAATTTGTGTAGAGACACAAAAGACCCTGATTAGCCAAAACAGTCTTGAGGGAGAAAAACGGAGCTGGAGGAATCAGACTCCCTGACTTCAGACTATACTCCAAACTACAGTAATCAGGACATTATGGTACTGGCACAAAAACAGAAATATAGATCAATGGAACAGGATAGAAAGCCCAGAGATAAACCCACGCACCTATGGTCAACTAATCTATGACAAAGGAGGCAAGGATATACAATGGAGGAAAGACAGTCTCTTCAATAAGTGTTGCGGGGAAAACTGGACAGCTACATGTACAAGAATGAAATTAGAACACTCCCTAACACCATACACAAAAATAAACTCAAAATGGAGTAGAGACCTAAATGTAAGACTGGAAACTATAAAGCTCTTAGAGGAAAACATAGGAAGAACACTCTTTGACATAAATCACAGCAAGATCTTTTTTGATCCACCTCCTAGAGTAATGGAAATAAAAACAAAAATAAACAAATTGGACCTAGTGAAACTTAAAACCTTTTGCAAAGCAAAGGAAACTACAAACAAGACGAAAAGGCAACCCTCAAAATGGGAAAAAATATTTGCAAACGAATCAATGGGAAAAGGATTAATCTCCAAAATATACAGACAGCTGTATCAAAAAATGGGCAGAAGACCTAAATAGACATTTCTCCAAAGAGAACATACAGATGGCCAAGAAGCACATGAAAATCCCCTCAACATCACTAATTATTAGAGACATGCAAATCAAAACTACAATGAGGCATCACCTCACACCAGTTAGAATGGGCATCATCAGAAAATCTACAAACAACAAATACTGGAGAGGGTGTGGAGAAAAGGGAACCCTCTTGCACTGTTGGTGGAATGTAAAATGATACAGCCACTATGGAGAACGGTATGGAGGTTCCTTAAAAAACTAAAAATAGAATTACCATTTGACCCAGGAATCCCACTACTGGGCATATACCCAGAGAAAACCATAATTCAAAAAGACACATGCACTCCAATGTTCATTGCTGTGCTATTTACATTAGCCAGGTCATGCAAGCAACCTAAATGCCCATCGACAGACGAATGGATAAATAAGATGTGGTGCATATATGCAATGGAATATTACTCAGCCATAAAAAGGAATGAAATTGGGTCATTTGTAGAGACGTGGATGAATCTAGAGATTGTCATATAGAGTGAAGTAAGTTAGAAAGAGAAAACAAATATCGTATATTAACGCATATATGTGGAACCTAGAAAAATGGTACAGATGAACCGGTTTGCAGGGCAGAAATAGAGACACAGATGTAGAGAACAAACGTATGGACACCAAGGTGGGAAAGCAGCAGGGGGTGGGGGTGGGGGTGTGGTGAATTGGGAGATTGGGATTGACATGTATACACTGATATGTATAAAATGGATGACTAATAAGGACCTGCTGTATGAAAAAATAAATTAAATTAAAAAGAAAAAGAGTTCACATGCCACAACTAAGGAGCTCACATGCTGCAACTAAGACCTGGCACAACCGAAAAAAAAAAAAAACCACAGTAAGTTAAAACAGAAAGAATATTCATGGCCAGAAGCAGCCTGTCTCCCTACAGGGAACAATTAAACAGCTCACAGTTCTTGTCCCCTGTGTCTCCCTTTCCTGAATCCCATGAAGGCCACCGCTTTCTGCAGCCACATTTTTTCTTCAGATGGAGCCCAGTACCATGAATTTGGTTTTTTCTTTCTGAGTTATAATCTCCAACCAGGCATGCTTCCTTTGATTGCACTTGATTATTCCCAAGCTTCCTTAACACATCTGCAATTCCTTCCCCAGATGGTGCCTGTCATTCACTGTGCAAATTCACCACAACTTTCACTCCTGAGTGATGAACTTCCATCTAACCTCCCAGGAGGCCCTTTACTAGCTGTGTGACTTTAGGCAAGTTACCAAACCTCTCTGAGCCTTATTTTCATCATTTATATTGTTGATACTGCTTACCTTGGATGGTTGTTTGGAATTAGAGAAAATTGTAATAATAGTAACAGCAGCAAAAGTTTATTAAGTTCTCATTGTGGCAGATACTATGGTCAGCATTTAACATGCTGTTATTTGCTTGAGTCAAATTTGCTTGAGTCATCTCAGCAATTCTATCACATGGGATCTCTTACTATCCACCCCCCCCCCAAAAAAAGAATCTTCTGTATTACCATACTGTGCTAAATCCCAAATTATATATAGAAGAGAAGTAAAACAGCATCCCTGACTTCGAGGAGCTTACAAATCAGCCAAAGGGAAAAGATAAACAGGTACGAAGTCACTGTTCCCTTTACTTGGAATGTCCTTTGTGCTCTGCCTTTGTGCCTGGCCAACACTTCCTCATCTAGCTCAAAGACAACTTCCTGTATGAGGCCATTCCTTGGGTAGGACCAATAATACTTTCCTTTGAACCTAACATTACCCTACACATTGTACCTTTGTTCTTTAAACACTTTCTAATATTTCTTTGTTTAAATATTTGTCTCCCTCCCTAAACAGTGAACTCCTTTAAGACAAAGGTCATGTCTTTTCCCCAGCACCCAGAAGAGGTGGAGCATGGAATAGACATGCAAGGCAATAAATAGTAGTTAAATGAAGGAATTAATGAGTAAATATTTGGTTGTGAGCTAATTAATGCAAAACGAAATGCTAAACAGAGTAGTACTCACTCTCATGCAGTAAAAATTGCACAAAAAGAGAACATGGAGCATTAGAAAAATCAGGAAAGTCTTTGGAAATAAAATGATCTTGAATCGGTGTGGTTGGCAGAATGATGGTCTCTCCCAAAGACGTCTATGTCCTTATCCTTATAATCTGTGAATACATTGCCTAATAGGACAAAAAGGAATCTGTGGATATGATTAAGTTAAGGTCCTTGAGATGATTAGATTATCCTGGATTATTGAGGTAGGCCCAATGCAATTACAAGATTTCTTAAGAGTCATAGAAGGAGATGTGCTGAGGAAAGAAAAACAAAAAACCAGAGTCGCACAGTATGAGAAAAACTTGATCTGCCATTGCTGGTGTTGAAGATAGAGGAATAGAGATACTAGCCAAGGAATTTCAGAAAGGGAAACCTCTAGAAGCTAGAAAAAGCAAGAAAACGAACTTTCTCCCTAGAGCCTCCAAAAGGAACAGTCCTGCCAATACCTTGATTTTAGCTCAGCGAGACCCATTGTGTACTTCTGACTTTTAGAACTGTAAGACAATAAATCTGTGTTGTTTTAAACCACCAAGTGTGTGGTAATTTGTTACAGAAGCAATAGGAAACTAACAGAGTTGGACGTAGATGGTTGGGCTGAATTTGTACGGGCCTACAAAGGAATCTGGGCTGAAGAAAGAATTGGAGACATTTGATGAAGATCCATGGGATTATCAGAGCAGAGATTAGCAAGTCAAGTGGAAGGCTTCTGGACAACTGGAAATGAAAACATAAATAGAACTGGTCTCCAAAAGTCATGCAGAAGTCAGACATTGGTCTTGACAGACTTAAAATGCAGGCACACAGACCAATATTTCCATGTGCAGAGATTTCACAGAGGGCAAGAATAACTATTTTATTTCACTCTCTCTTTGGGGGAGTTTTCTGAATCCTTTTACAAAGATGAATTTCGCTGCAACCAGTCTTCTCAAAGTGTGCTGATAGAATATTCATTCATGTACTTATCCATCCTCTGCCCAAATATTGATGAGCCACTAAATGCTTTCACTGTGGAGGCATGGTCCCTGCAGTCTAGGAAACCATATCTAGAAGAAAAGATAGATAACCTGAATATAAGTATAGTGGACAAGGTTCTTTTTCTCCTTAACTCTCTTCATTTCTTCTCCTCAGTTCTAGTGGGGAGAGTGCTTTTAGTATAATGATGCATCAAAGTCTTGCCATTAAAGGTAGTTCAACATTAGCAAGAAGGAAGGTCTTGCAGACGTAGAGAATGGACTTGAGGACGGGGTGACAGGGAAGGGTAGGCTGGGATGAGGTGAGAGAGTGGCATGGACATGTGTACACTACCAAGTGTGAAGTGGATAGCTAGTGGGAAGCAGCTGCGTAGCCCAGGGAGATCAGCTCGGTGCTTGGTAACCACCTAGAACGATGGGATGGAGAGGGTGGGGAGGAGACGCAAGAGGGAGGGGATATGGGAACATATGTATACGTATGGCTGATTCACTTTGTCATACGGCAGAAGCTGGCACAACATTGTAGAGCAATTGTACTCCAAGCTGTTAAAAAAAGAAAAAAGAAGAAAGGTCTTACGGCTGCCCTTTGCTAAATGCTTTGAAAGACCCAAGCCTGCTCCCAAAAGAGACTGTAAAGAGCCATTGGATGGAAGGATCCACCATCATACCCCCCCACCACCACCACCAAATGAAGAATCCCCAGGCTTGACTACACTGAAAGCTTCAGACCGTATGAAAAGCCTGCAGGATGGAGCTGGGAAAAGCTGAGGGGAGAAGAGGGAGATCAGGGACTCTCATCACAAATGGGCTTTGATTGGACTGAAAGAAAAGCCCATGGGTACCATCCTCTGGAATCTGAGTGTGTTTATGATGGGATACTCTTTAGAAATGGGATCTCCTTGAAGATCATTACAAGATGTTACATAAAGCAAAATGTGCCAAGTGTTATAAGAGTGACAAAGTGACATGGGGGGGGGGAGGTTCCACATTGATGTAATCAAAGAAGTACCAAGCATGATTTCCAACCCCTCAAATATCTCTCAGAACCTGAAATTCTACCATTGATCCCTAACACATCTGTCTTAAGCATTGCTTTCTTTCCTCATTATCTATTTGAAAGAGCAAGTCTCCCCAGTCTTAACGAGTTGGTGGAATGACAGATGGGACTGATAGTAAGATGGAAGATGTGCCTCTTTGTTCTCATTTGAAAAGGCTCTGCTTTTCATCATTTATAGATATCTCACTACTTACTGTTGCTGATGTGGTCTTTGCACTTTAGAATTCCCTGAATATGAAGTAGAATGCACATTAAAATAGAATGCAAATGAATTGCTCTGTGCTAGATTCTGGTCAAGGGAGAGATTGCTGCTCAGGTTTTGGTTCAGTTGAAAGTAAATTTCATACCTTGGGTAACAGACGCTACTGTTTCTTTGTTGAATAGTCAGTACATTTATTCCTCATTTTGGAGGGGGTGTTTAATCTTTTAAAAATAGATTTATTGAGGTATAATTTACATACCATAAAATTCACTAATTTTTTGTTTATTTTTTATTAATTTTTATTGGAGTATAGTTGCTTTACAATGTTGTGTTAGTTTCTTGCTGTACAGCAAAGTGTATCAGCTACATGTATACATATATTCCCTCTTCTTTGGATTTTCTTCCCATTCAGGTCACCACAGAGC
Source organism: Aethalodelphis obliquidens (assembly GCF_003676395.1). Lineage (NCBI taxonomy): Eukaryota > Metazoa > Chordata > Mammalia > Artiodactyla > Delphinidae > Aethalodelphis > Aethalodelphis obliquidens. The sequence goes on along the minus strand of NW_020838059.1, from coordinate 730,391 downwards.
ACTGAGTAGAGTTCCCTGTGCTATACAGTAAGTTCTCATTAGTTATCTATTTTATACATAGTAGTGTATATATGTCAGTCCCAGTCTCCCAGTTCATCCCACCCCCTTCCCCTCTTGGTAACCATAAGTTTGTTCTCTACATCTGTGACTGTATTTCTGCTTTGCAAATAAGTTAATCTCTACCATTTTTCTAGGTTCCACATATAAGCGGTATTATACAATAAAATTCACTAATTTTAAGGTTTGACTGTGCAACCATCACCACAATCCAGTTTTAGAAGATTTCTTTTAAAAATTTTTTTAATTTATTTTTTAGACCCTACTATTTTAAGTGCTACAAGATTTTCATTTTGTGTGCTTAAAAAACAGGTCTCTGAATAAAGTTGGCTACTCAGAAAAAGCATAGCCATGACATGAACAAAATGATTATACGACCAGAGCAGCTTTCATTGTCTGCCAGGAATAGTAGGCTAGATGCTGTCAGTGAGGGACTGCTTTTGATACTTCTAGATGAACTTTATTCAGATTTTCCCTTCAGACTCTCCTAGAATGTTAGTGCTCATCAAGTCCCACGTGAAAGTTTCTCTTTCCCTCCTTCTCTTGGGGTACATATCTTGGGTGGCGTCTCTGGTGAGGTCTATGCCTAAATGCCCCTCTGCACTATTCATGGGCAGAGGAAGTACAGCAGAGAGTGTAGGGAGCAGCTCACAGGAGACTAGCAAATGACCCTCAGGTATCCCCACGCCCCAGGCTTCTTCCTCTTTCCACTCTCAATCACATCAATCCCAATAGAAGGGATCCAGGCCTGAGTTACGTGATTAGAACAGACTTTCCTTTGTCAAATTTGGCACTATCCCTTAGTAACCAGGCAGAAGGTAGCCAACGGCAGAGTAGTGGAACCATAGAGGCAATTTAAAGATACAAAAATGCCTTCAGAGACCCATTGTTTCTGCCCTGCTGACCCCAACTCATCTGGCTCAGAGATTTCTTTGGGGTTAGGGACTTCAGGAGAGCCTTGGGAACAGTTGAAGAGATTGGGCATCAATGATCCCAATAACTTCATTTCCTTCCTTTGCCACTCCACTTTGTTCCCAAACAGAACCCAAGAAGTAGGATCATAAAGAGGAAAGAACATTTCTCTGGATTTCAGAAGACTGGGTTCTGATGTCCAGGTGAGTCATTATTTAGTTGTGTGACCTTGAACGAATACCTTTCAATTCTTTGGCCCAGTTTCTCCTTCTGTAAAATGAGGGGAAGTGTAGGCTACATTGCTAAGGATCTTGAAATCTCTGACATTCCAAGACTCAGAATAAAGCATACACATTTGCTCTACCATTTGTATCTGGCCTTGGGCAAATCACTTACCCTCTTTGCACCTCGTTTCTCCATCAAGAATGTGAGAGGCTGGGGACTTCCCTGGTGGTGCAGGGGTTAAGAATCTGCCTGCCAATGCAGGGAACACGGGTTCGAGCCCTGGTCCGGGAAGACCCCACCTGCCGCATAGCAACTAAGCCCATGCGTCACAACTACTGAGCCCGCATGCGTAGAGCCTGTACTCCACAACAAAGATAAGCCACTGCAATGAGAAGCCTGCACACCACAACAAAGAGTAACCCCCACTCGCTGCAACTAGAGAAATCCCACGCTCAGCAACGAAGACCCAACACAGCCAAGAAAGAATGTGAGAGGCTGGACTATGTTGTCACTAAGAGCCCTGCCATTCCTGACATTGTGTACAACATTTCTGAAGGCCAGAGCAAGTGCTGACTATCTGAGATGGCAAGTCCTCATTAGGCATTTTGGGAGCAGAAAGTTGTCTCGCCTGCCAGTGCATGTGCTCACGTGTCTGGCATAACTCACTAGGTTGGTCCAATTTTCCAATAGTCGCATTTTTGCTGGTTTGATTTATTGTCAGGACAAGTGTGCAATCCATTCTGGGAATGTAATTAAACAAGCAGCTAGAGATTCCAGAGGTTCTGATTCTCCCCAAAGGAGGAAATACATTTGCAGTGGGAGCTAGATCCCAAGGGATGCCTCCCAGGAGCTAGTGACTGCCAGGCATGAGAATCAGCCTTGTGAGGAGGTGACCAGCTACATATTACGCAGTGAGGATTGCCACTGCATAATACCATCTTCTCAGGTGCTGTTTTCATGCCTCCAATGCTCCCATTTAAAATCCATCCATTTCAGTATTTGCAGATTTCAGCCAGAGGTTGCAAACTGGTGTCCTGGAGGCTGACTGCAGCCTGCCAACAGAACTTACTTGGCCAATACAATTTTAAGGAAGATTTGAATTTGAATACCTTTAGGCAGAGAAATGGTTCACCTGTAGGCCATATCTTCACCATTCCTTTTTATATTGCAGCTCACTGTTTTACTGTGCCCCAGGATACCTTAATGCCAGTGATTTCTGTGAAGCCAGGTTTCTGCTCCCCGCTTGGTAGCTCCTCCCCAGCTGGGGGTTAGGTACTTGGGAAGCTGATCTTCTTCCAGCCGAGCAAGAGGGTGCTAGGTAGGAGTTTAAGGGTTAAAAGAGATCTTATATGTCCCAATGCCTTCCTGGATTCCAAGGAGGTTTTTTTTTTTTTAACATCAAGGAGGTTTTTATATCCTGAAATAACCTACTTACCTTGCCTCAGCCCATCCAGAGGGTTTTAATCTGTACACCTTGGGGCCTAAATGTGCAGCTCCCTGGTGGGGGTGACTGCTGGCTCTGGCACGGAGGCTCAAGCAACTTCTCCCAAGCCCAGCCCTGACTGGGGAGGGGAACTTCTGGCAATGGCCTCTGGCAACAGAAACATGTCCCAAGACTGGCCTTTGACTGGAGAGAGAGGAAGATGACAAAAAAGCTTGAAGAATTATTCCATATTCTGTGTCATTTAAAATTCTGTTTAACTTCTCAGAGCTTGGAAAGAAGCCTCTGGAAATGCCTTTTGGACATAAAGGTCAGATTTTCCTTGGAGTCAGGAGAACTTTCAGGTCATGTGCAAAAGTTTCCTTTCAGTTTACCAGTCACTTAACTGTTGAACTTGTTTTTCCAGCTCTGTGCCTTCAAGTTCCCTCCAAGTCATCCTGGAGAAACTTGACAGGAGATAAACAGTATGTTATTTAGGCTTGAACTGCTTCCCAGATAAACCTGTAGCTTACCTCCTGCTCTACAGAGGAAGGTCCATAGGGAGCAGACACTGGGAAGTGAGATTGGGGCTAGATGTAGGGAAGCTGTTAATGGCGGAAATGTTCTGAGAGCAAAAGAAAATCCTCTGAGTCAGAATGGCAACCTTCAGGACCATTGGCGTAGCCACTTCCCACCCATTTAATTAGCATTTTCTCATCTTTTTCCTGGATAAGGCTGAGGAAAACAATACTATTCCCCAGTAGAGGAGGCCTATAGAAATCCCTGGAAATCTAAAAATGTCTGTTCCCAGTGTTCGGCACCTACCTCTACTTTCTAGCCCTGCTGCTCTCTCTCCAAATTTCCATCTCTAGTTCCCTTTGCTCATCAGAAAATGTTTAATGATATTTAAAGAAAGCAGGTAACTGCATAATTCATTTAATAAATTCTGATAAGACTGGTTTCAATTAGAAAGAAAAGTTTGGGTTCTTAAAGTTCATGGCTCAACTGCCCAGGTAACTTTTCACCTAATTCGTGAATATGTGTTCATCAGGGTTCCAAATCTAGCCACCTTTCCTTAGCACTATTTGTACCTCAAATACCGTATTTCCATGATTCTAAAACATCATGAATTGTAAGACATTGAGTCAACAATAGCTTTACAAAACTTCACTGTAAGACGCATGATTATTTCAGAAATACTAAAAAGAAAAAAAATGCTGCCTTAATATCAAGGAAATATGGTAGAGAGGACCTTCAAGATGGCAGAGGAGTAAGACCTGTAGATCACCTTCCTCCCCACAAATACATCAAAAATACATCTACATGTGGAACAACTCCTACAGAACACCTACTGAAAGCTGGCAGAAGACCTCAGACTTCCCCAAATCCGTGCAGTTGACAGGGTCTTGGTGCTCCGGCCAGCTGTCAGGCCTGAGCCTCTTAGGTGGGAGAGCTGAGTTCAGGACTTTGGACAACAAGACACCTCCTGGCCCCATGTAATATCAAATGGTGAAAGCTCTCCCAGACATCTCTGTCTCAATGCTAGGACCGAGCTCCACTCAATTACCAGCAAACTCCAGTACTGGTGACCGCATGCCAAACAACAGGCAAGACAGGAACACCCCACCCATCAGCAGAGAAGCTGCATAAAATCAAAATAAGGTCACAGACACCCCAAAACACACCACCAGACATGGTCCTGCCCACCAGAAAGACAAGATCCATCCTCATTCACCAGAACACAGGCACCAGTCCCCTCCACCAGGAAGCCTACACAACCCACTGAACCAACCTTAGCCATGGGGACAGACAGCCAAAACAATAGGAACTATGAACCTGCTGCCTGCAAAAAGGAGACCCCAAACACAGTAAGTTAAGCAAAATGAGAAGACAGAGAAATACACAGCAGGTGAAGGAGCAAGGTAAAAACCCAACAGACCAAACAAATAAAGAGGAAAAAGGCAGTCTCCCTGAAAAAGAATTCACAGTAATGATAGTAAAGATGATCCAAAATCTTGGAAATAGAATGGAGAAAATACAAGAAACATTTAACAAGGACCCAGAAGAACTAAAGAGCAAACAATGATGAAAAACACAATAGATGAATTAAAAATTCTCTACAAGGAATCAATAGCCGAATAACTGAGGCAAAAGAACAGAAAAGTGGCCTGGATGATAAAATAGTGGAAATAACTACTGCAGAGCAAAATAAAAAAAACAGAATGAAAAGAATTGAGGACAGTCTAAGAGACTTCTGGGAAAACATTCAATGCACCAACATTAGAATTAAGGGGTCCCAGAAGAATAAGAGGAAAAGAAAGGGGCTGAGAAAATATTTGAAGACATTATAGTTGAAAAACTCTGCTAACATGGGAAAGGAAATAATCAATCAAGTCCAGGAAGAGAAGAGTGTCCCATACAGGATAAACCCAAGGAGAAACATGCCAAGACACATATTAATCAAACTATCAAAAATTAAATACAAAGAAAAAATATTAATAGAAGCAAGGGAAAAGCAACAAATAATATACAAGGGAATCCCCATAAGGTTAACAGCTGCTCTTTCAGCAGAAACTCTGCAAGCCAGAAGGGAGTGGCACGACATACTTAAAGCGATGAAATGGAAAAACTACAACCAAGATTACTCTCCCCAGCAAGGATCTCATGCAAATTCCATGGAGAAATTAAAACCTTTACAGGCAAGCAAAGGTGAGAGAATTCAGCACCACAAAACCAGCTTTACAACAAATGCTAAAGGGACTTCTCTAGGCAGGAAATACAAGAAAAGGAAAAGACCTACAATAACAAACCCAAAACAATTAAGAAAATGGTAATAGGAACATACATATCGATAACTACTTAAATGTAAATGGATTAAATGCTCCAACCAATAGACATAGACTGGCTGAATGGATACAAAAACAAGACCCATATATATGCTGTCTACAAGAGACCCACTTCAGACCTAGGGACACATACACACTGAGAGTGAGGGGATGGAAGGAGATATTCCATGCCAATGGAAATCAAAAGAAAGCTGGAGGGCTTACCTGCTGCCACAGTGGTTGAGAGTCCACCTGCCAATGCAGGGGACACAGGTTCTTGCCCTGGTCCAGGAAGATCCCACATGCCGTGGAGTGGCTAGGCCTGTGAGCCATGGCTGCTGAGCCTGCGCGTTTGGAGCCTGTGCTCCGCAATGGGAGAGGCCACAACAGTGAGAGGCCCGTGTACCCCCCACACCAAAAAAAAAGAAACCTGGAGTAGCAATTCTCATATCAGACAAAATAGACTTTAAAATAAAGACTATTAGAAGAGACAAAGAAGGACACTACATAATGATCAAGGGATCAATTCAAGGAGAACATATAACAATTGTAAATATTTATGCACCCAACATAGGAACACCTCAATACATAAGGCAAATGCTAACAGCCATAAAAGGGGAAATCGACAGTAACACAGTCATAGTAGGGGACTTTGACACCCCACTTTCACCAATGGACAGATCATCCAAAATGAAAATAAATATGGAAACACAAGCTTTAAATGACACATTAAACAAGATGGACTTAATTGATATTTATAGGACATTCCATCCAAAAACAACAGAATACGCTTCTCAAGTGCTCATGGAACATTCTCCAGGAGAGATCATACCTTGGGTCACAAATCAAGCCTTGGTATATTTAAGAAAATTGAAATCATATCAAGTATCTTTTCCAACCAAAATGCTATGAGACTAGATCTTAATTACAGGGGAAAAAATGTAAAAAATACAAACACGTGGAGGCTAAACAGAACACTACTTAATAACCGAGAGACCACTGAAGAAATCAAAGAGGAAATCAAAAAATACCTAGAAACAAATGACAATGAAAACACGACGACCCAAAACCAATGGGATGCAACAAAACCAGTTCTAACTGGAAAGTTTATAGCAATACAATCATACCTCAAGAAACAAGAAACATCTCAAATAAACAAACTAACATTACACCCAAAGCAATTAGAGAAAGAAGAACAGAAAAACCCCATACTTAGCAGAAGGAAAGAAATCATAAAGATCAGATCAGAAATAAATGAAAAAGAAATGAAGGAAACAATAGCAAAGATGAATAAAATTAAAAGCTGGTTCTTTAGAAGATAAACAAAATTGATAAACCATTAGCCACACTCATCAAGAAAAAAAGGGAGAAGACTCAAATCCATATAAATTAGAAATGAAAAAGGAGAAGTAACAACTGACAATGCAGAAATAAAAGGACCATGAGAGATTACTGCAAGCAACTATATGCCAATAAAATGGACAACCTAGAAGGAATGGACAAACTGTTAGAAAACCACAACCTTCTGAGACTGAACCAGGAAGAAATAGAAAATATAAACAGACCAATCACAGGCACTGAAATTGAGACTGAAATTAAAAGTCTTCTAACAAACAAAAGCCCAGGACCAGATGGCTTCACAGGCGAGTTCTAGCAAACATTTAGGGAACAGTTAACACCTATCCTACTCAAACTCTTCCAAAATATATCAGAAGAAGGAACACTACCAAACTCATTCTAAGAGGCCACCATAACCCTGACACCAAAACCAGACAAAAAGGTCACAAAAAAGGAAAAATACAGGCCGATATCACTGATGAACATAGACACGAAATCCTCAAGAAAATACTAGCAAACAGAATCCAGCAGCACATTAATAGGATCATACACCATGATCAAGTGGGGTTTATCCCAGGAATGCAAGGATTCTTCAATATACGCAAATCAATCAATGTGATACACCATATTAACAAATTGAAGGATAAAAACCATATGATAATCTCAATAGATGCAGAAAAAGCATTTGACATCAACACCAATTTATAATAAAAACTCTCCAGAAAGTAGGAATGGAAGGAACTTACCTCAGCATAATAATGGCCATACATGACAAACCCAGAGCCAACATCGTTCTCCATGGTGAAAAACTAAAACCATTTCCACTAAGATCAGAAACAAGACAAGGTTGCCCACTCGCACCACTATTATTCAACATAGTTTTGGAAATTTTAGCCACAGCAATCAGAGAATAAAAAGATATAAAGGGAATCCAAATCAGAGAAGAAGAAGTAAAACTGTCATTGTTTGCAGATGACATGATAGTATACATAGAGAATCCTAAAGAAGCTACCAGAAGACTACTAGAGTTATTCAATGACTTTGGTAAAGTAGCAGGATAGAAAATTAATGCACAGAAATCTCTTGCATTCCTATACACTAATGATGAAAAATCTGAAAGAGAAATTAAGGAAACACTCCCATTTACCACTGCAACAAAAAGAATAAAATACCCAAGAATAAACCTACCTAAGAAGACAAAAGACCTGTATGCAGAAAACTATGAGACTGATGAAAAAAATTAAAGATGATACAAACAGATGGAGAGATATACCATGTTCTTAGATTGAAAGAATCAACATTGTGAAAATGATTGTACTACCTGAAGCATCTACAGATTGAATGCAATCCCTATCAAATGACCAATGGCATTTTTCACAGAACTAGAACAAAAAAGTTCACAATTTGTATGGAAACACAAAAGACGCCAAATAGCCAAAGCAATCTTGAGAAAGAAAAACGGAGCTCAAGGAACCAGGCTCCCTGACTTCAGACTATACTACAAAGCTACAGTAATCAAGACAGTATGGTAATGGCACAAAAACAGAAATATAGATCAATGCAACAGGATAGAAAGCCCAGAGATAAACCCACGAACATATGGTCACCTTATCTTTGATAAAAGAGTCAAGAATATACAGTGGAGAAAAGACAGCCTCTTCAATAAGTGGTGCTGCGAAAACTGGACAGCCACATGTAAAAGAAAGAGATTAGAACACTTCCTGACCCCATTCACCAAAATAAACTCAAAATGGATTAAAGACCTAAATGTAAGGCCAGACACTATAAAACTCTTAGAGGAAAACATAGGCAGAACACTCTATGACATAAATGACAGCAAGATCCTTTTTGACCCACCTCCTATAGAAATGGAAATAAAAACAAAAATAAACAAATGGGACCTAATGAAACTTCAAAGCTTTTGCACAGCAAAGGAAATCATAAATAAGACCAAAAGACAACCCTCAGAATGGGAGAAAATATTTGCAGATGAAGCAACTGACAAAGGGTTAATCTCCAAAATTTACAAGCAGCACATTCAACTCAATAACAAAAAAACAAACAACCCAATCCAAAAATGGGCAGAAGACCTAAATAGACATTCCTCCAAAGAAGACATACAGATTGCCAACAAACACATGAAAGAATGCTCAACTTCATTAATCATTAGAGAAATGCAAATCAAAACTACAATGAGATATCATCTCACACCAATCAGAATGGCCATCATCAAAAAATCTAGAAATAATAAATGCTGGAGAGGGTGTGGAGAAAAGGGAACCCTCTTGCACTGTTGGTGGGAATGTGAATTGATACAGCCACTATGGAGAACAGTATGGAGGTTCCTTAAAAAACTACAAACAGAACTACCATAAGAACCAGCAATCCCACTACTGGGCATATACCCAGAGAAAACCATAATTCAAACAGAGTCATGTACCAAAATGTTCATTGCAGCTCTATTTACAATAGCCAGGACATGGAAGCAACCTAAGTGTCCATCAACAGATGAATGGATAAAGAAGATGTGGCACATATATACAATGGAATATTACTCAGCCATAAAACGAAACAAAATTGAGTTATTTGTAGTGAGGTGGATGGACTTAGAGTCTTTCATACAGAGTGAAGTAAGTCAGAAAGAGAAAAACAAATACCGTATGCTAACACATATATATGGAATCTAAGAAAAAAAAAAAAGGTGATGAAGAACCTAAGGGTAAGACGGGAATAAAGGCACAGACCTACTAGAGCATGGACTTGAGGATATGGGGAGGAGGAAGTGTAAGCTGTGCAAAGTGAGAGAGTGGCATGGACATATTTACACTACCAGACGTAAAATAGATAGCTAGTGGGAAGCAGCCACATAACAAAGGGAGATCAGCTAGGTGGTTTGTGACCACCTAGAGGGATGGGATAGGGAGGGTGGGAGGGAGGGAGACGTATGAGGGAAGAGATATGGGAACATATGTATATGTATAACTGATTCACTTTGTTATAAAGCAGAAACTAACACACCGTTGTAAAGCAATTATACTCCAATAAAGATGTTAAAAAAATCTACAAACAATAAATGCTGGAGAGGGTGGGGAGAAAAGGGAACCCTCCTGCACTGTTGGTGGGAATGTAAATTGATACCACCACTATGAGGCACAGTATGGAGGTTCCTTAAAATACTAAAAATAGAACTGCCATATGACTCAGCAATCCCACTACTGGGCATATAACCTGAGAAAACCATAATTCAGAAAGAGTCATGTACCACAATGTTCATTGCAGCTCTATTTACAATAGCCAGGACATGGAAGCAACCTAAATGTCCATCAACAGATGAATGGGTAACGAAGATGTGGCACATATATACAATGGAATATTACTCAGCCATAAAAAAAAACGAAATTGAGTTTTTTGTAGTGAGGTGGATGGACCTCGAGTCTGTCGTACAAAGTGAAATAAGTCAGAAAGAGAAAAACAAACACTGTATGCTAACACATATAAATGGAATCTAAAAATGAGAAAGAAGTTTCTGATGAACCTAGGGTCAGGACAGGAATAAAGACACAGAGGTAGAGAATGGACTTGAGGACATGGCGGGGGGAGTGTAAGCTGGGATGAAGTGAGAGAGTGGCATGGACATATATACACCACCAAATATAAAATAGATAGCTAGTGGGAAGCAGCTGCATAGCACAGGGAGATCAGCTCGGGGCTTTGTGACCACCTAGAGGAGTGTGATAGGGATGGTGGGAGGGAGATGCAACAGGGAGGGGATATGGTGATATGTATTTAAATATAGGTGATTCATTTTTTTATACAGCAGAAACTAACACAACATTGTAAAGCAATTATAGTCCAAAAAAGATGTTAAAAAAATAAAGTAAAATAAAAACTAAAAAATATATATATATTCACCAGCTGCATTAGACCCCCGCCAAAAAAAAAAAAAAGGAAATATGGTATCACTTTTCTGTTGATACTCCTGTATGATTTTTGTTCTTCTTTGTTTTTCTTTTTTTAAATTGAAGTAGAGTTGGTTGTGTTAGCTTCAGGAGTACAGCAAAGTGACTTTGTTATATATATTGATACATACACACACTCACACACACACACACACACACTCACACACACACACACACGTATATATTCTTTTTCAGGTTCCCTTCCCCTATAGGTTATTACAAAATATTGAGTAGAGTTCCCTGTGTTATACAGTAGGTCCTTGTTGGTTATATGTTCTATACGTAGTAGTGCGTATATGTTAATCCAAAACTCCTAATTTATGACTCCCCTGCCTTTCCCCTTTGGTAACCATAAGTTTGCCTTCTATGTCTGTGGGCCTATTTCTGTCCTATATATAAGTTCATTTGTATCATTTATTTTTAGAGTCCACATATAAGCGATATTATGTGATATTTGTCTTTGTCTGGCTTACTTCCCTTATTATCATAATCTGTAGGTCCACCCATTTTGCTGCAGATGGCATTATTTCATTCTTTTTTTATGGCTGAGTAGTATTCCGTTGTATATATATACACTGAGTAGTATTCCATTGTATATATATACCACATCTTCTTTATCCATTCATCTGTCAATGAGTGTGTTCTAATGTTGTTTCCATGTCTTGGCTACTGTGAATAGTGCTACAGCGAACATTGAGATACTCCTGAACTTTTTTCTGCCCCTCTGACCATTCTCCTGAAGTATATATCTAATGCCCACTGGAAATCTTCATTTAGCAATTATTTACTGAGGACTTATTATGAGCAGGTACTGTTCGAGTCACTGGGGATGTAACAAGAAATAAGACACATAAAGTAACTACTCGTATGGAATTTACAGTCTAGTGGTAAAGACAGATGAAAAGAACACGAATCAACCAATAATAGTAATCATAATAATTGATATGCAGAGAATAAGCCCTGCTACTTAAATGGAGAGTGCCGGAGCGAGGGGATGTTGTAACTAGGGTGGTTAGTGAAGACCTTTCTGGTGAGGAAACATTTGAGCAGATTTCTGAATTATCAAAAGGAGCCAGCTATTGGGTGATCCAGGGAAGAGCAGTCCTGGCAGAGTAAACAACAAGTGTAAAGGTCCTGAGGTAGGAACATGCATTGGCATGTTTGAGGAACAAAAAGAAAGTCAATGTGATTAAAGGGCAATGAGCAGTGGTGGTTATAGAAGAGGTAAGAGAATTAAGTAGTAACTGGGATAGGGCCCTGCAGGCCAGGATAAGAAGTTTGGATTTTATTCTAACTATTCTTCATATAAGCATTATTAATAATAGCCAAGAGTTGAAGACAACTGAAATGTCCATCAACTGATGACTGGATAAACCAATGTGGTATATCCATACAATGGAATATTATACAGCTATAAAAAGGAATGAAGTACTGATAACTGCTTCACAGATGAACACTGAAAATGTGTTGCTAAGTGAAAGAAACCAGACACAAAAGGCCACATATTACATGATTCCATTTACATGAAATGTCCAGAATAGAGAAATCTTTGGAGACAGCAAATAGATAAGTGATTGCTTAGGGCCAGGGAGTATGGGGGCAGGGGTTATAGCTAAAGTGTGCAGGGTTTCTTTTTGAGGTGATGAAAATGTTCTAAGATTGACTGTGGCAATGTTTGGAAAACCCTGTGAATATACTAAAAAACATTGAATTATACACTTTAAATGGGTGAATTTTATGTTTTGTGAATTATATCTCAAAACTGTTAAAACGAAGAGTTGGGTTTGGGACATATTAAGTTTGAGGAACAGGTAGAGATATTAGGTAGGCCATTGTATATGCAATCTAAGAATTAGAGAAAAGGTCTAGGCTGGAAAAATAAATACAGGAGTTCTTTGGATTTTTATTTCTTCTCCTCATTCCTAATGAGGAGAGAGATTTTAGTGTAATGATAAAGACTTGCTATCAAGGATTCAATATCAGCAAGAAGAGAGGTCTTAAGACTAATCCATGCTGAAGCCTCTGAAAGACATCAGAGGGGACTGCAAAGAGCCATTGGATGGAAGGATCCACCATAACTCTACAAGAGTGATGACTTCCCAGCCCTGACCTGTATTAATTTTTTCGTAGGATTCTTTTCATAAGTTCCATTATGGGCTTGCTGAATATACCTCTTTGTTTTCACGTTAGGGGGTTACTCTAAGATTTACCATATGCATCTTTTACTTATTAGATCCTCTTTTCAAAAACATGCTGTATCAATTCACATATAATGTAAGAACCTCAGAATTGACTTCCAATATACTTCCATTTCCCCTCTTACCCTTTGCACTATTGTTGACAAGATTTAATTTACATATTCATAAACCATACAATATATTGTTATCATTTTCTCTTTAAAGTAAATTATCTTTTAAATAAACTAAAAATCAGGAAAAAAATTTGCCTGTGTATTTACCATTCTGGAACTCTTCATTCTTTTGTTTAAATCCAAATTTCTATCTGTTATACTTTCCTTTAGGCTGAAGAACTTTAATACTTCTTGTATTACAGATCTATTGGCCAGGAAATCTGTTAGCTTTTATTAGGAAATAGTCTTCATTTTGTGTTTATTCCTGAAGGATATGCTCTTGAAGGATATTTGGAAGTTTAAAGACAAGTTCCCTTCTGACTTGTGTTGGTTTTACCCAGAAGCCTAGTCGTTCTTATTTGTGTTCTGTATGTTGTGTCTTTTTCTTGTCTGGCTACTTTTGAGATTTTTCTCTTTATTACGGCTTTACAGAAATTTTATTATGATGTGTCTGTGTGTTGTTTGTTTGGTGCTTATCCCAATTGGGTATGTTGAGATTCTTGGATCTGTTGGTTTATAATTTTCATCAAATTTGGAAAACAATTGGTCACTATTTCTTCAAATATATTTTCTACCTCCTCACGTTGCTTCTTCCTGGGATTACAATTATGCAAATGTTAGGTTGCTTGGTATTATCCCACAGATCTTTGTTATTGGATTTGTTTTTGTTTTTACTTTTTAATTTCTTTTCTTCATTGTAGTTAGATTCTATCGCTATTTCATCAAAGTCACTGATCTTTTCTTCTGCAATGTCTAATTTGCTATTAAGGTACAAACTCTCAACAGTATACTTCCATTTCAGATATTGTGCTCTTCATAGTAGATGTTGTATTTTTCAGATTTAGAAGTTACATTTCTTTTAAAATATCTTCCATTTCTGCTCTCATTATGCTCATATATTTTCCTTTATTTTCTTTACCATATTTAAAATAGCTATTTTTCAAAGTTATTGTTTACTAATCCCATCAGCTCTGTCATTTTTGGCTTTATTTCTATTGACTGACTTTTCTCCTAGTTGTTGGTTATATTTTCCTATTTCTTTGCAAGTCTAATAATTTTTGAGCTGAGAATAGTATGTTTGTTGAATGTCTGGACTTGTCTTCCTTCAAAGAGTGTCGGGCATTGTCTGGTAGGCAGTTATGTTACTGGCAGTTTATTATGATACTTTTGAGTCTTGTTTTTAAGCTTCGTTATAGCAGATCTATTGTAGACTTTCCTCAACGCTTGTTTAGCCCTAATATAAGATATGCCCTTTCTTGGGTCTTTACTGAATTCCCTGGGTATTCAACAAGTTGGCTCTCCTCTACCTGTTTAGAACTCAAATGTCTCCTACCCCTGTGTGAACTCTGAATTTTTCAGCTTACAGCACCCTGGTAGTTTCCCTTTGGCCTGTGTAATTTCACCATATGTGTGTATGTGGCTTAGCATTCAGCAACGGACTCTGTGGTACCACTATTGCAGATTTCTGAATGTCTTTTCCTGCATGTCTCCCTCCTCTCCTGTGCCTTGTCCAACAAATTCAACTCACTTCAGTTTTCCATAACTCCAATCCTTGTCTCCTTGAACTCAGTGTGTCTCCTGTGTTCTGCTTCACTTCCCTCTCTTTGCACTATGGACAAGAAAGTAGGGCTCAGATCGATTGTTCTATTCTCTTATGGATCACATTCACCTCTTTTGTCCAGTTTTCTAGATGTTTATGGTGGGGCAATTGGTTTGATAACAATTACTTCACCATAGCAGAAGCAGAAGCCCTCTCAAAGTATTATTATTTTTCAGAGTATTATTTTTAGAGCACATTTCTGACTTGGGTTCTTTCTGGTCTCTGTGCCTTTGCTCATGTCCAAATCATATCCATTCTTCAGAACTCAGTGTATGCTATCTCCCTGATGCAACCTTTCATTTACCTTTCAGTCAGAAGCAATCTCTCTTATCTTTCTTTACCAGAGCACATCTAAGCATTCCTTCATTTACTCAGTGAAAAAATAAACAATCACATAATGAGCACTTTGTATGTTCTAGGCACTGTGATACACTCTGGGGATATAGAAATACAAAGTCCCTCTTCTTTAAAAACTCACATTTTTTGAGAGTGGAAGACCATGTTGTGATAATATTTGTGGCAGAAGGATGCTCACTGGACCATGTGAGCTTAGTGGAGGGACACCAAGTCCACTGGGGGAATCAAGATACAGATTTCTCAGTAGACTGGATGATAGCTGGAAGAGGTGGGAACAAAGAATGTTCCAGAAAGGAGGAACATCATGTGCTCTTAGCACTTTCTGCTTTGTATTCTTATGTCTGTGCAAGTCTGACCCACACTGTTACTTTTCAGCCCCCAGTGCCTTTAAGGTCCTGGAGTCCAGGGATTGTGTTCTGTTTATCACCTTCCTATCCCCAATACACGCACTATTCAAAACATAATGTGCAGGAGATAGTAACTATTTAGTAAATATTTCAGGTATAAAATTGGAATAGCTTATTTTTTCAGTGGTGGAGCTATGGTCAGAAAATGACTTGGAAATGCCAAATCCTCTCAAATGGGGTACACCACTAAGGTCCAGAGAAAGAATAATTGCTCCCCTGAGACTCACTGATCCCTAGGACATAGAGGCTTCCCATTTTTGAGCTTTATAGAAGAAGCATCTCCTATATATGGCTGAGAAATGGTATCCCCACTTGGCTACTACAGATTTTTGCAATGGCTTCAGACAATCCCTACAGACATCTATAAGCCATGTCTACAGGGAAGCTCTCAGGCAGGCATTTTGTCTCAGGTCAAAATGAATCTGTCAGGCAGGATAAATAATCTGGCTAATTCAGCTCAATTTCTGTGTTTCTGTCTTAACTATCCAGGTGATTGCCTGAATCCTTTGCTTGGGTTCTGACATAACTTCATTGCATGTGTAACATTCACTTCTGCTGGCTCCCCTATGGCAATCAACATTCTGATTGGTGTGTTACACTAGAAAGGGGTCTGTTAACCTGGGTTCTGTTTTCAGCTCTGCAAGTCATGTCACCTCTCTGAGTCTTACTTGGGAAGATGATAATAATACTTAGAAGCTCATTAGTTATGTTCATGCCTCACATTTGATGTAAAAGTATTCAAATCATATAACCTGCTTCAAGATGTTTGGAGAATGCTTATATATAAGTATGTATGGTTTTGGTATTAGTAGAGACATTGTAGTATGGTAGAAAAATTAGTAGTCTTATGGTTGTGACTCTGTAGAAATGAGCTTTGTACCCTTGAGGAAGTCATTTTCCTCCTTTGAGACTTAGTTTCTTTATCTCTGCTTTGGGCCATTTCTGGGTACCTTAACTGAAATGCTTCTTACCCTGTGGCATACAAACTGCTGTTAGGATGCTAAAGTGGTCTAGTTGAAGCCCGACATTTTTAGATATCCAGGTCCAATATTTAGATGTTGAGGTTCAACATTTTAGCCTTTAGATGATAAGAAAAGGCTCCAAAAAAGGAAAAGGAAAACTGAGACTTTTCGAAATGCATAAGGCTGAATCTGTTGACCCAGAACCCGAAGATCCAGCTAAGAGTGCCAAGACGGAACTGTCTAGGGAGAAGAAAGGAGTGTGATTCTGAGGGTTAGGTTTGGAAAGTGGATTTTATTTCACAAAGTCTAAAATGGAGGAGAGGAATACTTATGTCCAACCTTGCCCCATATAAATAAGAACTTTACATTAGACCATCACAAAAATAATAGGAAAATTATGTCTGGAGGCTTCCCCACACGGATGTGAATAAACCAGTGCCACAGCTTTGAGGAACATCAGAAAGGCCAGTTAGAATCAGTCCACATGACCGCATTTGGGAAATAACACCTCCCAGAAAGGATGACTATTGGGAATTTTAATGGTAACAATAGGCCTTGGAATGTTCAGTGACAGTTGGTATCAACAATGGCAAAAAAGCAGTCAGTTTGAAACAGACAGGAATGAAACATTACACAGCGATGAGGTGGATTCCCTAGAGCAATGGGTGGATTCCTCCTCACCCTTGGCATTATTAACATTTTAGGCCTGATCACTCTTCATTATGGGGAGCTGTCCGTGCATTGTAAGATGTTTAGCATATACCTGGCCTCTACCCAGCAGAGGCCAGTAGCACTCCCCTAGTTGTGACAACAAAAAATGTCTCCAGGCATGGCCACATGTGCCCTGGGAGGAAAAATCCTCACTTGAGAACCAGTGCTCCAGAGAAGGACAGAAGAGTGAAGGTGGATTGAAGCTCAGGGCATCAAGTTGAAACATAGGTTCTTTGGGGCACCTGTTTTTGCACCCTTCACCTAGATGACTTAGGAGAAGTTGAGAAAACGACTGAGTAAACTAAAAGCCAATAATAGCCAACTGCAAAATGGAGAAGAAAGTAGTGAGTAAGGTATTGTAGGAGTCTCTCCTCCCTGCAAGCCAGGTGGAGAGATTTCTATTGTATAGTAGAAAGACTATGGGCTGAAGATTCAGACAGACCGGTTTGTAATCATAACGTTCTAGTTGTTTAGTCCTAGCCAAGTGACATCGCCTCTCTGAATCTCAGTTTCCTCATCTTACCTACGAAAATTGGATTTTTATTTTAATATTTATAATCATAACTTCCTACTAAGGAGGGCATATCTTTTTATTTTATTATATATTTATTTATTAACATCTTTATTGGAGTATAATTGCTTTACAATGTTGTGTTAGTTTCTGCTCTATAACAAAGTGAATCAGCTATATGTATACATATATCCCCATATCCCCTCCCTCTTGAGTCTCCCTCCCACCCTCCCTATCCCACCCCTCTAGGTGGTCACAAAGCCCCGAGTTGATCTCCCTGTGCTATGCAGCTGCTTTGCACCAACTATCTATTTTACATTTGGTATTGTAAATATGTCCATGCCACTCTCTCACTTCGTCCCAGCTTAACCTTCCCCCTCCTCGTGTCCTAAAGACCATTCTCTACATCTGCGTCTTTATTCCTGTCCTGACCCTAGGTGGATCAGAACCTTTTCTTGTTTTTTTGTTTGTTTTAGCTTCCATATATATGTGTTAGCATACAGTGTTTGTTTTTCTCTTTCTGACTTACTTCACTGTGTATGACAGACTCTAGGTACATCCACCTCACTACAAAAAACTCAATTTCGTTTCTTTTTATGGCTGAGTAATATTCCATTGTAGAAATGTGCCACATCTTCTTTATCCATTCATCTGTCGATGGACACTTAGGTTGCTTCCATGTCTGAGCTATTGTAAATAGTGCTGCAATGAACATTGTAGTACATGACTCTTTTTGAATTATGATTCTCTCAAGGTATATGCCCAGTAATGGGATTGCTGGGTCTTATGGTAGTTCTAATTTTACTTTTATTTTTATTTTTTTTTTATTTTGTGGTACGTGGGCCTCTCACTGTTGTGGCCTCTTCCGTTGCAGAGCACAGTCTCCAGATGCGCAGGCTCAGCGGCCATGGCTCACGGGCCTAGCCACTCCGCAGCATCTGGGATCTTCCCAGACCAGGGCACAAACCCGTGTCCCCTGCATCGGAAGGCAGACTCTCAACCATTGCACCACCAGGGAAGCCCTATTTTTACTTTTTTAAGGAACCTCCATACTGTTCTCCAATTTACATTCCCACCAACAGTATCAATTTACATTCCCACCAACAGTGCAAGAGGGTTCCCTTTTCTCCACACCCTCTCCAGCATTTATTGTTTGTAGATATTTGGATGATGGCCATTCTGGCTGGTGTGAGGTGATACCTAATTGTAGTTTTGATTTGAATTTCTCTAATGATTAGTGATGGTGAGCATCCATTCATGTGTTTGATGGCAATGTGTATATCTTCTTTGGAGAAATGTCTATTTAGGTCTTCCGCCCATTTATGGATTGGGTTGTTTGTTTTTTGATATTGAGCTGCATGAGATGCTTGTATATTTTAGAGATTAATCCTTTATCAGTTGCTTTGTTTGCAAATATTTCCTCACATTCTGATGATTGTCTTTTTGTCTTGTTTATGGTTTCCTTTGCTGTGCAAAAGCTTTTAAGTTTCATTAGGTTCCATTTGTTTACTTTTATTTTTATTTCCATTTCTCTGAGAGGGGGGTTAAAAAGGATCTTGCTGTGATTTATGTCAAAGAATGTTCTTCCTATGTTTTCCTCTAGGAGTTTTATACTGTCTAGCCTTACATTTAGGACTTCAACCCATTTTGAGTTTTTTTGTGTGTATGGTGTTAGGAAGTATTCTAATTTCATTCTTTTACATGTAGCTGTCCAGTTTTTGCAGCACCACTTATTGAAGAGGCTGCCTTTTCTCCATTGTATGTTCTTGCCTCCTTTAGCAAAGATAAGGTGACCATATGTGCATAGGTTTTTCTCTGGGCTGTCTATCCTGTTCCATTGATCTATCTTTCTGTTTTTGTGCCAGTACCATACTGTCTTGATTACTGTAGCTTTGTAGTATAGTCGGAAGTCTGGGAGCCTGATTCCTCCAGCTCCGTTTTTCTTTCTCAAGATTGCTTTGGCTGTTTGGGGTCTTTTGTGTTTCCATACAAATTGTGAAATGTTTTGTTCTAGTTCTGTGAAAATTGCCATTGATAGTTTGATAGGGATTGCACTAAATCTGTAGATTGCTTTGGGTAGTATAATCATTTTCACAATGTTGATTCTTCCAATCCAAGAACATGGTGTATCTCTCCATCTCTTTGTATCATCTTTAATTTCTTTCATCAGTGTCTTATACTTTTCTGCATACAGGTTTTTTATCTCCTTAAGTAGCTTTATTCCTAGCTATTTTATTCTTTTTGTTGCAGTGGTAAATGGGAGTGTTTCCTTAATTTCTCTTTCAGATTTTTCATCATTAGTGTATAGGAATGCAAGTGATTTCTGTGCATTAATTTTGTATCCTGCTACTTTACCAAATTCATTGATTAGCTCTAGTAGTTTTCTGATAGCACCTTTAGGATTCTCTATGTATAGGATCATGTCATCTGCAAAGAGTGACAGTTTTACTGCTTCTTTTCCGATTTGGATTCCTTTTATTTCTTTTTCTTCTGTGATTGCTGTGGCTGAAATTTCTAAAACTATGTTGAATAGTAGTGGTGTGAGTGGGCAACCTTGTCTTTTTCCTGATCTTAGAGGAAATGGTTTCAGTTTTTCACCATTGAAAATGACGTTGTCCTTGGGATTTTCATATATGGCCTTTATTGTGGTGAGGTAGGTTCTCTGTATGCCTGCCTTCTGGAGAAATTTTTTGTTTGTTTGTTTGTTTGTTTTTTGTGGTACGTGGGCCTCTCACTGGTTGTGGCCTCTCCCGTTGTGGAGCACAGGCTCCAGATGCGCAGGCTCAGCAGCCATGGCTCACGGGCCCAGCCACTCCGCGGCACGTGGGATCCTCCCAGACCAGGGCATGAACCCATGTGTCCTGCACCAGCAGGCAGACTCTCAACCACTGCGCCACCAGGGAAGCCCTCTGGAGAGTTTTTATCACAAATCAGTGTTGAATTTTGTCAAAAGGTTTTTCTGCATCTGTTGAGATTATCATATGGTTTTTATCCTTCAATTTGTTAATATGGTGTATCACATTGATTGATTTGTGTATATTGAAGAATCCTTGCATTCCTGGCATAAACCCAACTTGCTCATGGTGTGTGATCCTATTAATGTGCTGTTGGATTCTGTTTGCTAGTATTTTTTTCAGGATTTTCATGTCTATGTTCATCAGTGTTATTGGCATGTAGTTTTCTTTTTTTGTGACCTCTTTGTCTGGTTTTGGTGTCAGGGTTATGGTGTCCTCGTAGAATGAGTTTGGGAGTGTTACTCCCTCTGGTATATTTTGGAAGAGTTTGAGAAGGATGAGTGTTAGCTCTTCTCTAAATGTTTGATAGAATTCGCCTGTGAAGCCATCTCATCCTGGGCTTTTGTTTGTTGGAAGATTTTTAATCACTGTTTCAATTTCAGTGCCTGTGATTGGTCTGTTTATATTTTCTATTTCTTCCTGGTTCAGTCTTGGAAGGTTGTGGTTTTCTAAGAATTTGTCCATTTCTTCCAGGTTGTCCATTTTATTTGCATATAGTTGCTTGTAGTAATCTCTCATGACCTTTCTATTTCTGCAGTGTCAGTTGTTACTTCTCCTTTTTCATTTCTAATTCTGTTGATTTGAGTCTTCTTTTTTTTCCTTGATGAATCTGGCTAATGCTTTATCAATTTTGTTTACCTTCTCAAAGAACCAGCTTTTAGTTTTATTGATCTTTGCTATCATTTCCTTCATTCCTTTTTCATTTATTTCTGCTCTGACCTTTATGATTTCTTTCCTTCTGCTAAGTATGGGGATTTTCTGTTCTTCTTTCTCTAATTGCTTTCATTGTAAAGTTAGGTTTTTTATTTGAGTTGTTTCTTGTTTCTTGAGGTAGGATAGTATTGCTATAAACTTCCCTCTTAGAACTGCTTTTGCTGCATCCCATAGATTTTGGGTCGTCGTGTTTTCATTGTCATTTGTTTCTTGGTATTCTTTGATTTCCTCTTTGATTTCTTCAGTGATCTCTTGGTTATTTAGTCATGTATTGTTTAGCCTCCATGTGTTTGTGGTATTTCTGATGTATTTGTGGGGAGGAATGTGATCTCCGCGTCTTACTCTTCTGCCATCTTGAAGCTCCCAGATATTCTATTTTGTCCCTTTTTCCTCTTGAGAGTACTATTGTACCCCACCTATTACTTTAAAAATTCTTCCTTTAATTCCCACCTCCACCTGCCATATTGACAGAGGATTATCAGTCTCTGATGTGACCTTTCAGCACTAAAAGGGTAACTTTGGAAACTCAGTTTCTCTCTTCCTAATCTTGTTCCCCTTGCTTACCATGGTGGCATTTCTTTGATGTGCACCTTGCAGCTGTACCTGTAAGATATTATCCACTGTGTCTCTACCCCTTTCCCAAGCCCTCAGCCATCTGGAAGGATGATTGCTTAATCCTTGTGCTCCACCCTCAGTTAAAGTCAGAAACCTTTGATCTGTCCTGTTCACTAGATCCTATATCATGACATATAAAACTCCTGACAACTACATTTTTATTAAATTTGCTTTCCTGGGTTTTAGTTGTAGCACTAAAATTCAGTCCCAACATACAATTATTTTTTAACCTATTATCAGTGTGATTTTACAGTTACTATAGCAGTAAAATCTGCACTCAACAGCATTATTACAATTTTCCCTTACTTAGAGGATATATTTGGTTCATGTTTGCAAGCCAAGGAAGGAAAGAAGTAAATAAAATGATTGCCATCAACACTACTGCAGTCTTTTGTATCCTTAACAGTCATCACCCGTGATACATATACCAACAGATTTCCTGTAAACACACAAAAGCCCTTCTTGGAAAAAGTGGGCTTTTTGTTTCCATCATGGTGAAGGCCAGGTCCTTTGGCAGGACAACTGATGACAAAGATAGGAAAGGATGAGAAGACCTACCTTTGTGCACTCTACGCCAGCACCCTGTAGATACATGAACATGAACAGTGGCGTGACCCCTCTTAGCTTCCCGAGATCAAGTGACCCGGACTACAATTTGCTATTGATGAGTGGAGCAGCCCTGGGCTCTGGCAGGAGCAAGTGGGTGATAGAATCTTGCCCACTCTTAATTAATCTTTCATTTTACAAAATATTCCTTTGTGCAGGATGTTTAGGGGATGGTAGACTTGGCCAAACTTTTTATGCCTGTGAGTCTCAGTTCCTATGACTCCTGAGAAGCTGGGTGTCTGGACCTGGTCTGGTTCTCCTTTCTATATACCTGTAGAGGAGCAGGGATTATCTTTCTGGAGATGGCTAGTTTGGAGAGTTGGTTTCTGGGTAATCCATGCTAGAATTGGGATATTACATCTGAAGCAACATGGGAAGCATTAGACAAGAAAATCAGTTAATACTAATGGAAAAGTCCAGAAGGCCAGTGGCAACATGAAGATTGAGGTTTAGTGTCAGTGAGAGACAGCCAATGGGTCCTCTTGGGTCTTTGCCCATAGCCTTGCAGATAGGTAGATGCATCGTGTGTGGGTTGATTGGGTTGGCTTGGCTTATGGCCCCTGTGCATCTAAAAGCCTTATTATTTCAATTCTGTATATCTACTGCCTAGCAAATATCCACTCATCAGACTCAACACTAGGATTCCTTCAGGAAGGCAAAAAAGAGGCTCATTTTAATGGATTCCCTTCTACTGTTTTCTTTCAAGAATAAAACCCATGGCTCAATACCTTTATTCTCAACTTCCCCATTCCTACCAACCCCCATCCGCAAAATTTGTTTCAGTTTCAGTATCGTAAA
Organism: Aethalodelphis obliquidens; assembly: GCF_003676395.1. Lineage (NCBI taxonomy): Eukaryota > Metazoa > Chordata > Mammalia > Artiodactyla > Delphinidae > Aethalodelphis > Aethalodelphis obliquidens. The sequence continues at coordinate 707,010 of NW_020838059.1, read as the reverse complement.
ACAATAACTGTTTTTGGTTATTTTGAAAGGCTTTATTACATTTAAACTCTTAAAATATTTCTTTCTTTTTCATATTCTTCTCAGAGCAAAAGTGGATCAAAAAGAGCTAAGCAGGAAAAATGGAAACTCCACTTCCCTTCTGTCCTGTTGGAGGCCCCTGAAAAATGAATTGAAGTCTTGCCACAGAACTTCCATAGAGTTGATTCTAGATAAAGTTTTCATTAAATCGGACTCACAAATACTGAAACCCAAAGCAGGAAATAAATTAGTGTTAAAAATTTTTCAAAGGTTGTATGTCAGAAAAATAATGCGTAGATGTGTGAATGATGTGACTTTGTGTAATAGAGGTGAACATCTAATCTACAAATACAGACTCATGTAAAGTTAATTAGTATAAGTAAGACATGCTTCTCCATGGCAATCTAGACTCAGGAACAGTCAGAGGCTTTAACACCAGGTCAGTGATATTTGGCTCTGAGCCCCACAGATTTTGGTTAATAGACTACAACCTTCTTCTTTGTCTTAGGCCTCTCATTTTCCGTTATAATCAAGGAGCTCTTTCTTGGCCTGAACTACCACTCTCTGTAGTTTTGCACTTGCTCTATTGGTCCGCACCTCCAAGGTTCCACTTCCAAGTTTCTACTTCACAACTTTCAAAGTTGGAGCACAATCATTATCCTTCATTGATTTCAGATTTCTTGGTCAAATACAAATTGTCTAGCATTCAAGAGACTACAGATTAAACTCCTTCTGTCCACTCTCCAACCCCCAAGAGTACCTTTCAAATTTATGGTCTTCTTTGAGGAACATTGGACAAGTTCACCATGAACCATTTGTGGGGACATTTTAGTGACACCTCTTCATGCTGCCCTGGGAATATTCCTCTCATCCTCTCTGACCTGGAACCACAATATAGGATGTTTTGACTTTCTGACTCCATGGTGAGTGATCTGACTTCTAAGGATACCATTCCATCCTCCTTCCAGAGGTTTTATTGAAAAGTCTTTTTGCGAATTGCTTTTCAGTGCTTAAATCCCCTTCCCTCTTGCTGCCAGGGTGCCCCTTGTAAATTGGAGTCCATTTGGCTGTTCCCTAATATCCTCAAGGTTCTAATGTATATTTCAAATTAGGGCCCCACACAAGAACCTTGCAGTAGTCTCCTCCACCCAACCTGTGACACTTTTACCGTCTCTTTAAAGCTTTCGCATTCACCCAATATCTCCCCTTTTAAATGATGTCCTTGGAAGTGTTTCTTTAACTTCACTATCCACTCTTAACTCTGCATCTTGGCATAGAGTAGGTACTCAAATATTTGCTGAATGAATCAATCAGTGATGAAATGATGGAAGGAAGAAATGATTGAAACAGATTTCCAAATGCCAAACAGTACTGAATAGGCACTAGAAGTGAACCAAGACAAAGGTTCACTTTGGGGTTCATCCTTCCCTATCTTTGTGTTCTTGTTTTGTGAAACCACAGTAGAGGGAACCCTAATAGTTTCCTAGTTTAGAGGTATGCTGTACCCTGCCGAGGTGGCAGTAGCTATTTCAAAGTTGACAGTGTTTTCCATAAATTAAAAGGTTTTCCTGATTCAAATCATTAGTCACTCCAACATTCTTGAATTTGTTCCCATAATCACTCCCTAATTTCAAGGTAGCCACAGACTGTGACTGACATGTTCGACTCCTGGTTTACAACACCAAGCCTAAGGGACCAAAATCCTAGATTAAAAATATGGCAAAAGACAATTAAGGCAAGGTCAACTTCACTCTCTGTGCTGATCCCATACCCTGATTCTTTTACCATCTCTTAATAAAGGCCATTGAGTTCAGACTGAAGAGAAACAAAGAGATATTAATGGTCACAGCCTACTTTCCCAAGGGCCAGGGAGATGTGGACCTCATGCTTTTCTACTATTTTGACTTCTCCCAGACACACCATACCTTCTGAAACACCAGGGGTAAATTCTGATTGCTGATGCATCCAACCAATAGATAACAAGCATTATCACAGTAACAACATAACAGTAAGTTTTCCTCAGAATTACTTGCTCTGTATATTTGAGTAATGCCTTCTCAATATCCATTTGCTCCTTTTTATTAAAAAACAGAACTCTTTATTCAGGGCAGCCTACCCTGCATATTAGGGGTAGCCATATTTCAGAGTTAAGAGGGGTAGCCAGTTAAATGTAAACAGAAGTCTAATAGATAAGGCTATCAGGAAAGCTGTTTTCCTTCTAAGAAGGTAGAGATTCAGCTATCATACACAGTTTTGCCTTTGCTCTTTCCCCCTTTTCCTTGTCTGGACCATGGATGCAGTGCCTGGAGCTACAATAGCTACCTTAAACCTACAGGAATAAAAGACAAATAGTAAGAAAGACAGAAAAGGAAGATTGGATCAGGACTGCTCTTGAGCAACTAAACCAACCCTGGGGTGCCAATCACCAAACTTGTAAAAGGAGAAGGGAAAACTCCTTATTTGTAGCCAAACACTCCTAAGTGATCTCTCTCTTTAACTCTGAGAGCCAACGAATTCTTTCTCAGGGCAAATCTCTGCCATGCAAAGTTCTCACCTTCTCTTACCACCAAGAAAGGCCCTGTTGAGAGTTTCTGTGGCCATCTCAGTTACTTTTGTTGTCCCTCTTTTCACTCTTCTTCCACAGGTAGTTTTGTTTTCCGTGGAAAGAGGTTGAGAGTCACACATTCTTATTCCACAGGGGCGCTTCCACTGAAGTTGAGGGAACCCAACCTCAATCTAATATACAGACTCCCATTATCTATGGCAAAAGTAGAAAAATAGTGATTTGAAGGGGAAGATAATGTCTGTAGAAATATTTTGTGTTGGCCTGCCCAGTGTTTTAAGGCATCTGAATCCATTGCCAAGAATTACAAGTCATGGGCTTCCCTGGTGGTGCAGTGGTTGGGAGTCCGCCTACCGATGCAGGGGATGCGGGTTTGTGCCCCGGTCCGGGAAGATCCCACATGCCGCGGAGCGGCTGGGCCCGTGAGCCATGGCCGCTGAGCCTGCGCGTCCGGAGCCTGTGCTCCACAACAGTGAGAGGCCCGTGTACTGCCAAAAAAAAAAAAAAAAAAAAGACAAATAAGAATATTTTTCATAATTTCTGTATTTCCAGCATCTCATGAAAAATCCAAAGAACTGACAACACTGGGCCCTAATGGCAACAACTGACTAAAGTAGCACCTTCTCCACTGAGAAGGGAGTATGCACTTTCCAGATTACCAGAGTTCCCAGCTCTCCTCCACATGGCCCGCTGTCTACTGACTGTGCTCCCTACAGCCAGTGGCAGGGGGTAGGGTGGCGGATGTGCTGCCTGGCTGCATTTCCAAAAATGTGTATACATATTTGTCAAAACTCATTGAACTACATACTAAAGTGTGTGCATTTTATTGTTTTTGTTTCTGTAAAAGGAAGGAATGTTGAACAGATTAGACAGTAAGCATGTATGTCAATATAAGTAAACATTTTATGTATAAAATATTAATCATGTCTAATTTATTGGTCTAAAAAAAGGACAAAACAAAATATTGGACCAAACGGCCTGTTGTTGGCAGGCATGGGAGGAGCATTGCTTGGAGTTAAAATGTACTAACATCCATGTTTTTTGTGGAGGAGGGAGATTAAGGTATTATTTTCAACTTTAGGCTGTGTTATGAAAGAAAACTGTACTGATAACGACTTAAAGAATATTACTTGAGGGACTTTCCTGGCGGTCCAGTGGTTAAGACTCCACACTTCCACTGCAGGAAGAACGGGTTCGATCCCTTGCCAGAGAGTTAAGATCCCGCATGCCGTACAGCATGGCCAAAAAAAAAAAGAAAAAAAAATAGTACTTGATATATAAATTCAAACTGTTACAGGAAAAGGGAGTGGAATGTGAAAAAGAATAAAATACAATAATTTTACCATAACAATCATAAGAGAGAAAGAGAGAGAGAGAGAAAGAATTAGAAGAATAGAAAAAGAAGTTTGAATAGAAATGAAACAGTAAGATGGTAGAGACAAATCCAAATATATATAATCTCATTAAATAAACATTTCTAAGAAGGGTTGAAATAATAAATTATCAAAAGATATACCAGAGGGGGAAAAAGACGTACGAGGCAAAAGAGTAGAATAAAGAAAGCTAGGATAGGGGCTTCCCTGGTGGTGCAGTGGTTAAGAATCTGCCTGCCAATGCAGGGGACATGGGTTTGCGCCCTGGTCCGGGAAGATCCCACATGCCGCAGAGCAACTAAGCCCATGCACCACAACTACTGAGCCTGCGCTCTAGAGCCCGTGAGCCATGACTACTGAGCCTGAGCACCACAAATACTGAAGCCTACAGGCCTAGAGCCCATGCTCTGCAACAAGAGAAGCCACCGCAGTGAGAAGCCCGTGCACCGCAACAAAGAGTAGCCCCTGCTTGCCACAACTAGAGAAAGCCCGTGCACAGCAACGAAGACCCAAAGCAGCCTAAATAAATAAATAAATGTATTTATTTATTTATTTAAAAAAAAGAAAACTAGGATAGCAATATTACTAAAAGATAAAAAAGACTAAGACAAAAAGCATTATTAAGGCTAGAGATGGTCACCACAGAATAAAGGCTAAATTCACCAGAAATATATAGTAATTCTAAACTTGTTTGCATATGTATATAGCCTTGAAAATTCAGCAGTGGAGGAAGAGAGAAACAAACAAACAAAATATAGAAAACAAATAGCAAAATGGCAGACACACAGTCCCACCTTATCAGTAATTATATTAAATGTAAATAGATTAAGCACTCCAAAGAAAAGGTAGATATTAGCAGAATGGATTTTTAGAAAATGATCCACTATATGCTCTCTAAAAAACACACACATTAAATTCAAAGGCACAAAGAGTAAAAGGAGAGATCAATGACCAAAATGTATGAGCTAAAACTATAAAACTCTTCAATGAAAACATAGGGATAAATCTTTGTGACCATGGGTTAGGCAATAGATTCTTAGAGAAAACACCAAAAGTACAATGTCAACAGAAAGAAATAGTGAAACTGGAATTCATCAAATTAAAAACATTTCGGCTTCAAATGATACTATCAATGAAGTAAAAGTTAACCCACACAATGGGAGAAAATATTTGCAAATTATATATCTGATAAGACTTGTATCTAGAATATATAAAAAATTCTTACAACTCAACATTAAAAGCAAATAAATCAGTGCTAAACTTGGTTTCTGGTTTCCCAAGTAAGGAACTTGAAAGTCACCACTACATCCTAACAACAGGTAAAAAGCTGAACAGACTGAAAAATCAACAACTTTTCTTAGATACGTAATAGAGAGGCGAGGACACAGGACAAACCGCTGCCCCCATGACTGGAGAGGCAGACAGGCAAATACAGGGAATCATGGCTCACTAGAGCTGACTCACAAGTGAAAACTGCCGCGGCGGTGCCAAGGTAGGAAAACCCAAACTGTAACTGACAAATTGCTTGAGGTTCAGTGTAGACAAGACCGAAAATTAAAAACTCCAAGGGGGCCCAGTCATAGAGAGGACCCCGTGCTTTTGTGAGTTTTACATCCAGGAACTCAACCAGATTCTCACAGTAAATGTTGGAGAAATTTTCTATAAAAAATTAATAAACAAAAACCTCAATTAAATAGAGTTAGGGGACCAGAAGGGGGAGCTCCTGTGCCCTGTGAAGATAGCAGAGCCCAACAGGAAGAAGAAAGACTCCTATTCTTTCCTGGCAAAGACTCAGCCAATGAAAACACATGGACTCTTTGTTTATTATAACCCTCCCAACTTCCTTTTCCTCTCTGTAAAAGAGTTCTCCTTCCCTTGCCATGCAGGACTTAGCTTGCTATGGTTGCAGACTTCTGAATTGCAAGTCTCTGCTGATCCCAAATAAAACTATCTTCCCTGGACAAATATCTGGCAGTCTGTTTGTGTCAGGTCAGCAATTCCCTTGTTCTTCTGGCAAGGGGAGAGGAAAAAGAAACCATTTAGAAATATGCCAGACATTCTGTTTTTCTTTCTTGTTTTTTTTTCTTTTATTGACTATTATATGTAGGTATAGTTTATTTTTTCTTTTAACATCTTTACTGGAGTATAATTGCTTTACAATGGTGTCTTAGTTTCTGCTGTACCACAAAGTGAATCAGCTGTATGTATACATATATCCCCATATCTCCTCCTTCTTGCGTCTCCCTGCCACCCTCCCTATCCCACCCCTCTAGGTGATCACAAAGCACCAGGCTGATCTCCCTGTGCTATGGGGCTGCTTCCCACTAGCTATCTATTTTACATTTGGTAGTATATGTAAGTCCATGCCACTCTCTCATTTCGTCCCAGCTTACCCTTCCCCATCCCAGTGTCCTCAAGTCCATTCTCTACATCTGCGTCTTTATTCCTGTCCTGCCGCTAGGTTCTTCATAACCATTTGCTTTTTTTTTCTTTAGATTCCACATATATGTGTTAGCGTATGGTATTTATTTTTCTCTTTCTGCCTTACTTCACTCTGTATGACAGACTCTAGGTACATCCACCTCACTACAAATAACTCAATTTCATTTCTTTTTATGGCTGAGTAGTATTCCATTGTATATGTGTGCCACATCTTTATCCATTCATCTGTCGATGGACACTTAGGTTGCTTCCATGTCCTGACTATGGTAAATAGAGCTGCAATGAACATTGTGGTACATAACCCTTTTTGAATTATGGATTTATCAAGGTATATGCCCAGTAGTGGGATTGCTGGGTCGTATGGTAGCTCTATTTTTAGTTTTTTAAGGAACCTCCTTACTGTTCTACTTAGTGGCTGTATCAATTTACATTCCCACCAACAGTGCAAGAGGATTCCCTTTTCTCCACACCCTCTCCAGCATTTATTGTTTATAGATATTTTGATTATGGCCATTCTGAGTGGTGTGAGGTGATACCTCAGTGTAGTTTTGATTTGCATTTCTCTAATGATTAGTGACGTTGAGCATCGTTTCATATGTTTCTTAGCAACCTATATATCTTCTTTGGAGAAACGTCTATTTAGGTCTTCTGCCCATTTTTGGATTGGATTGTTTGTTTTTTTGATATTGAGCTGCATGAGCTGCTTGTAGATTTTTGAGATTAATCCTTAGTCAATTGCTTCATTCGCAAATATTTTCTTCCATTCTAAGAGCTGTCTTTTTGGCTTGTTTATGGTTTCCTTTGCTGTGCAAAAGCTTTTAAGTCTCATTAGGTCCCATTTGTTTATTTTTGTTTTTACTTCCATTTCTCTAAGACGTGGGTCAAAAAGGATCTTGCTGTGATTTATGTCATAGAGTGTTCTGGCTATGTTTTCCTCTAAGAGTTTGATAGTGTCTGGCCTTACATTTAGGTCTTTAATCTATTTTGAGTTTATTTTTATGTATGGTCTTAGGAAGTGTTCTCATTTCATTCTTTTACATGTAGCTGTCCAGCTTTCCCAGCACCAATTATTGAAGAGGCTGTCTTTTCTCCATTGTATATTCTTGCCTCCTTTATCAAAAATAAGGTGACCATACGTGTGTGGGTTTATCTCTGGGCTGTCTATCCTGTTCCATTGATATATATTTCTGTTTTTGTTTCAGTGACGTACTGTCTTAATTACTGTGGCTTTGTAGTTTAGTCTGAAGTCTGGGAGCCTGATTCCTCCAGCTCTGTTTTTCTTTCTCAAGATTGCTTTGGCTATTGGGGGACTTTTGTGTTTCCATACAAATTGTGAAATTTTTTGTTCTAGTTCTGTGAAAAATGTCATTGGTAGTTTGATAAGGTTTGCATAGAATCTGTAGATTGCTTTGGGTAGATTAGTCATTTTCACAATGTTGATTCTTCCAATCCAGGAACATGGTATATCACTCCATCTGTTTGTAACATCTTTAATTTCTTTCATCAGTGTCTTATAGTTTTCTGCATACAGTTTTTTTTGTCTCCTTAGGTAGGTTTATTCTTAGGTATTTTATTCTTTTTTTGCAATGGTAAATGGGAGTGTTTCCTTAATTTCTCTTTCAGATTTTTCATCATTAGTGTATAGGAATGCAAGAGATTTCTGTGCATTAATTTTGTATCCTGCTACTTTACCAAATTCATTGATTAGCTCTAGTAGTTTTCTGGTAGCATCTTTAGGATTCTCTATGTATAGTAGCATGTCATCTGCAAACAGTGACAGCTTTACTTCTTCTTTTCTGATTTGGATTCCTTTTATTTCTTGTTCTTCTCTGATTGCTGTGGCTAAAACTTCCAAAACTATGTTGAATAATAGCGGTGAGAGTGGACATCTTTCTCTTGTTCCTGATTTCAGAGGCAGTGGTTTCAGTTTTTCACCATGGAGAATGATGTTGGCTGTGGGTTTGTCATATATGGCCTTTATTATGTTGAGGTAAGTTCCCTCTATGCCTACTTTCTGCAGGGTTTTTATCATAAATGCATGTGAATTTTGTCAGAAGCTTTTTCTGCATCTATTGAGATGATCATATTGTTTTATCCTTCAATTTGTTAATATGGTGTATCACCTTGATTGATTTGTGTATATTGAAGAATCCTTGCATTCGTGGGATAAACCCCACTTCATCATAGTGTATGATCCTTTTAATGTGCTGTTGGATTCTGTTTGCTAGTATTTTGTTGAGGACTTCTGCATCTATGTTCATCAGTGATATTGGCCTGTAGTTTTCTTTCTTCGTAACATCTTTGTCTGGTTTTGGTTTCAGGGTGATGGTGGTCTCACGGAATGAATTTGGGAGTGTTCCTCCCTCTGCTATATTTTGGAAGAGTTTGAGAAGGATAGGTGTTAGCTCTTCTCTAAATGTTTGATAGAATTCTCCTTTGAAGCCATCTAGTCCTGGGCTTTTGTTTGTTGGAAGATTTTTAATCACAGTTTCAATTTCAGTGCTTGTGATTGGTCTGTTTATATTCTCCATTTTCATTAATATTGTTTGATCATCCTGCAGTTTATTTTTTCTCTAACCCTTCTTCAGTATTTCTTACATGGTCATAGTTCTTCCGTGTACATCAGTCATTTACAGCTCTAAAAATATTAATCTCTTTTTTTCTTAATTGTGATCAAATACACATAACATAAAACGTACTGTCTTAACCACTGTTATGTGTACAACATGGTAGCATTAAGTACATTCACACTGTTGTGCAACCAATCTCCAGAACTTTTTCATCTTCCAAAACTGAAACTCTATACTCATTAAAAAAATTATCTTACATTATATGTTATTACAAGATATTGAATATAGCTTACTGTGCTATATAGTAAATCCTAGTTTCTCTCTATTTTACATATAGACTTGCAAATACTTTCTCCAATTCCATAGGTTGCCTTTCCATTTTGTCTAGACAAATACTGTATGGTCTCACTTATATGTGGAATCTAAAAGAAAGTGAATTCATAGAAATAGAGATGAAAATGTTAGCTAACCTTTTTATGGTAATCATTTTGCAACATATACATATATCAAATCATCAAATCATACACCTTAAACTTACATATGTCAAATATGTCTCAATAAATTTGGAAATAAAGAGAAAAAAAGAAAAGTAAAAGAGAAGAATAAAACATTACTTCTGGTATCCGAATATTTACAGACTAACTGGGAAGGGGACAATGCATGCCTTGAAAATAATCAGCATGGGAGTAAAAAGAAAGGAAAGATTTGTGTCATTCCAATGCTGAGTTAGTGGATTTTGAGATAGGCAAAAACAGTGTGGATCAGAAAACCACAGAAGTGAGAGGAATGGCTCTAGAGTTGTCAGTAAAGAAGGTATTTTCATCAATAGTCTTTTGTTTATGATAGAAGTCCTACTCTAGGTGTTTAAAAAATTATGTGGAGAAAGATTTTTCATTTGTTCACACAGTTAAAAAAATTCTTGGAGTCAATCTGGCTTAAAGAAAAACTGGGTTTGGGGGCTCAATGATATCATCCAGGTGTTCCCCATGTTTCTCCATCTTGCATTGCCCACATCTCAGCTCTGCCTTTCCTTATGCTTACATCATTATCAGGCAGACTCTTTCCACATGATGACAAAGATGGTTATCTGCACCTCCAGGCTTAACAAACCCAGCAGAAACAGAGTGACATTTATTTCCTAATAATTCTATCGAAGTCCCACGTGTGGCTCATTTTGTCATGACTTGTGTCACCTCTCCATCTCTAAAGCTGATACAGTGCCTGTTTGGTCTGTCCTGGGTCATATATCCCCCTCTGGAACTGGGTGGGGTATGGGGTAGGGGTTTGAACTCTGCTACAACTCTATTGATTGAATTAAGAGGAGTTGGGGTTTCCCAGAGGAAAATCAGGATTTTGTTACTTAAAGAGGGGGAATAAGATGTTGGGCAGTTATAAATAGCAGTTGTTTATTTACAGTGTCTTGACAAAACATAGCCCCAGATTTGAGTCACTTACAGACTCTTTGGGAATAGAAGATTGTTAGAGGGAGAATTTTTCTTCCTTGTGTCTTCCTTCCAAACTTGGTCTATAAAAAGAGGGACTTTCACCCCTTCATCAATATTGAATAGAGCTTATGCTCTTTTTTCCTACCTCTCACTCACTGTTTCTATCCAAGAGGAATGACTTACATGTTTGGTGAAATTGGGAAAAACGATTGAATTTGGTTAGTTCAGACCTGCCTTCCCCCAGTGTGACAATCTCTAGGTCCACGTGGCTGCAAATGGCATGAGCAATGTGGTAAATGCACTGAGACTAGGCTTCTTTGTTCTTTGTCTTGGTAGCAAGTCAGTCCAGTTTGATGTGGGAGAGGGGCAAAGTGACAGCCATTAGAATCCCATTTGTGGCCACAGATCCAGGCCACATTCTCCAATCAAGCCTTAGCAACAATAAAGCTGATTTTTTCGTCTCTGACTCCTTATCTGTTTTTCAGATGTTTCTAAATGAAGGTGGTCAAAGGGATATGACCAACCCAACTGGAACTGGTGTGCAGGGGTAAGAAGTATACCAAGTTGGAAATCAGGTGACCTAGGTTTCCAGACAAGCAGGTAGGTCACGTCTCTTCTCTGGGATTCAGTTTTCTCATTCATAAAACAAGTGAGTGAGCTTTGGAGAGCTCTAAGGTTATCTCCAGATTTCGCATGTCATGATTATCGCTGGGCAATAACCTGAGTCCTGAAGGCAATATATGATTCAGATTTTGAAAGATAAAAAAGTGAAAAGTTGGGGAGAGGCTAGCAGGGATGAAAGCAACAAAAGAAGAGTTAGCATGGTAAATATGAAGAATAGAAAGAGGAAGGACTGATTGTCCAGCCCAGGCATTTGCAGACTGATTCACCCTGACAACAATTATAGTTTACATAATCACATGTAGGAGGAGTTTCACTGACGCATGTCTTGAAAAATCTTCTACTGATCTGATGAGCTTTATGATCCGATCTTAATAAAGGTTCCAAGCAGGAAGATGAAAAGTATCACTAAATATACTTTAAATCTCTATAATTCCTATCTTAAAGAATAGCAAAGGGACGGGATCATGGACTAACCACTTGTGATTACGTTTTTGCCTGGATTCCTTGTCTAATGAACATAGCAAGTTTTTTCCTTAGGCTCCATTTCATGAGTTTAACATTCATTATATCGGCTTCTCTGACCTTGTCCTGTCTTTGATTCTGATTCCAGATCTAACATGTCACTGTTATCACTGAGCAATGATAAGAAAGCAGAATAAAAGATATTATATATAGTTATATATAATATAATACAATGTATTATAATATATAATATATATCATGATACAATGTATTATAATATATTATATATCATATGTATATTGATGATATTGATAATATAAATATAATAAATAAGTATTAAAAATTTAATATAAATATAATATATATTATAATATATATATGATATAATCTCAGCTTATGTTTCTTGCTTACTCAAGTCCTGCACCTAACAGCTCTGAGGAGCCCATTTGGGTACATCACACTCATTCACCGGAAGAGCTATGAATGTGTTGATCATGTCTCATCATGTCTTCATATCTTCAGGCAAAAGTTCTGCCTTCCTAACCTAGAATCCTTCTGGCTGGTACCAGGGTATATTCAGAGACATCTTTTATATTCGTCTTTAGTATTTTTAATTATTGATTTAATGGTTATAAGAACTCTTACTTGAGGCCATAATCATCATTTGAAGGAGAAATAGTGGCAAGGAGGCATTTGTTCACCAACAGAACATATTATTAAGTTGGGAGTTCTTTCTGAAAAAGACAGCATCTTACCACTGTAAGATGTGTGGAAGGGAGGGCCTGACCCGCTATGTAGCCTGACCTGATACTAGAACACTTCCTAAGCTCCAGCCAAAGCTATTTTTAAAAAAAATTTATTGGAGTATAGTTGATTCACAATGTTGTGTTAGTTTCAGATGTACAGCAAAGTGAATTAGTTATACATATATCCACTCTTTTTTAGATTCTTTTCCCATATAGGTCATTACAGAGTATTGAGAAGAGGTCCCTGTGCTATACAGTAAGTCCCTATTAGTTATCTATTTTATATATAGTAGTGTACATATGTCAGTCCCAGTCTCCCAATATATCTCTCCCTGCCCCATCCCCAGGTAACCATAAGTTTGTTTTCTACATCCATGACTCTATTTCTGTTTTGTAAATAGGTTCATTTGTATCATTTTTTTTAGATTCCACATATAAGTGATATCATATGATATTTGTCTTTCTCTGTCTGACTTACTTCACTCAGTATGACAATCTCTAGGTCCACATTGCTGCAAATGGCATTATTTCATTCTTTTTTATGTCTGAGTAATAGTCCATTGTATATATGTACCACATCTTCTTTATCCATTCCTCTGTCAATGGACATTTAGGTTGCATGTCCTAAATGTCCATGCAATCATGTCCTCCCAGCCAAAGCTATTAAGTGTTCATTATTTAGCATGATCCTGGGCTGTAGTCTTTGACAGTCCTAGTGACTAGCACTCCCCCAGCCACTTTCTGAAAGAAATCAGCCCCAGGATTCTTCCTGCATAAAGTTGCAAGAGCCTATGCCATATACATTGAGAGCAGCTAACCCTAGGAATAGAGTTAGCTCCAGCCATGATATGTTGAACAAGAGATTTGCACATAATTAAGGATAACTTTATCTAAGACTGTTTGGCTTGAAACACTGCCTTATAATAGTGTCCTATATTAAAATGTACTGGTAACAAGGGCTAACATCTATAGAATAGATGTGAAGACTATCAGTCCTTTTGTGGCTTATTGAGAAACCTGGTCTTACAGGTCCTATAGATGTAGAGGAGGTAGAGAAGAAGAAGGAGTCTCTAAGGTTCTGAATGAAAGCTGATAATCATCCAAGTCTAGGGATTACTGGGATCTAAAATACCTTTGTGGATAAGATGATAAGTTCCATTGAGAAGCAGTAGAGCCTAAAGGTGGGGTGCAGACTCAGGAGCCAAACTGCCTGTGTTTGAAGACTAGCCAGCCAATAGATAGCTATGTGATCTTATGTAAGTGCCATCAATTCTCTGTACCTTAATTTCTCCATCTGGAAAACTGGTATAATAACGGTACCTGCCAGACTGAATTGTGAGGCTGCAACAAGTTTGTACATGTTAACACTTAGAACAATGGCTGGCACATAGTAAATGCTCAAAAAGACAAAAGCTCTTAGTATTATTTTATCCTGTTTCTTAAGTGAGGCAAAATAACTTGTTGAGGTGCTGTGTTTCTTTTCCCCCTATTTTCCCTTTCCTATATTCTAAAGAGGACTCCAGGTCCTTTGTTCTCTCTTTCCTGGGGAGAGAGTGGGTTGGGGTTCAGGGCCTAAAGTCTGTCTTCCTAGCTTTTGTTTACCTGGAATCCTGAGCCTATTGTAAGGATTGTGCTCAAAGGAGAGGAAGGAAGTAGTTGACTTTAGAGTAGGCAGAAGGACTGTGATTTCTCCAAGCCTTGGGAAGAACTGACGGCTGCTAGTTTGGAAGTAGTAAGGATCTGGGGCCCCTTCCTGGCAGAACCCCTGCGGGTGATGTATCTGTGGTCAACCTTAGGAGGCTAACTAGACTCTAGGTACTGTGGCTTTCACCTAGGCATGGGAGAAGTGTAACTGCTTGCTTTTCCAGTACCATGCAGACTTGGACTAAAAAACATGATGGCCTGAGGATTAGAGATACTCTTCCTGTTTGACACTTGCAATGCAAATCTCCTGATCCTCAAGAGGGAAGAGAGCTCCAGGAAGTGACTGGAATTTAATTTTTTGCAATTCTGGAAGTGCAGAGATGTGGAGTTGAAATAAATTTGATTTAAAGAAAATAAAGAAATATAATAGTTTCTGTATACTCAAATCTGAGGAGTACATCGAAACCAATTACACAATAAACCATTATTACCAAAAGTAATTTAGTTTTTTATAGGGTCTTTTTTGTCATATTAGAAAGACTAAATGATATATAATTTTGTGCTAAGAAATAAATTACAAAGAAAAGATCCTTAAAGGGAATGAGAGGCCAGAGGGGTGGAGTGGGTAGCATCAAGGATCTCCCCACTTGAAGTCATTGTTTGTAATGGTGGACTCATTGATGAAGGTTTCCTTCAGAGTTAAGGTCAGGCTTTGGGGCACATGGCATCTGTCACTTTAGAGTATATATTAGTTTCCTAGGGCTGCTGTAACAAGGTACCACAAACTGGGTAGCTTAACACAACAGAAATTTATTCTCTCACAGTTCTGGAAGCTGGAAGTATAAAATCAAGGTATCATCAGGGCCATGCTTTCTCCAAAACCTCTAGGGGATAATTCTTCTTTGTCCCCTCTAGCTTCTGCTCTTTGCTGGTAATCCTTGGCCTATCTTGGCTTACAGATGAATCATTCCAATCGGCCTGCATCATCACTTCCATGAAGCTTCTTCACTGTAAGAAATGTCTTCTTCCTTTGCACTGCTATGACATCTAATTCTCAACTTTCTTGTGGTATATATGTTATAGCACAGTTATTTATGATTATTTCTGTAGTAGGCACCTTTTCAGTTGTCTGCTCAGACAACCAAATCTCTTCCTTGGAAATAATAGTACAAAACAGCAAGGGAGAGTTCTGTCTGCCATATTCATAGTACATGATCCTTGGCCCCTGATCGTAGCTCATTTGATGAGGGGTGGACAACTGACCAAATTGAATCAGTAAAATTCTCTCCCTAGGGAATTTGAAACTCAGGGATTCTGGTGAGTCTTAGTGCTTTTGATTAAACTGAAGATATGTTAACCCAAGCATTGCTAGGACCAGCAGAAAGCTCAGAGAAACAAAGAAAGTTTTTCTGAACAAACGAGAATGAAGTAGAGGTGCAAAGAGGGATGGCTGTAGTGTTAGGAGAAATTAGAGGGAAAAAAATCAAGATGTTGGCATTTACTACTTACCTTCTGTTGCTTTCACCAAAGTTCTACAGGAGAGGAATTAACTCAAACTAGACCTGAGGAGGTCTGCAAGTAGATATAAAAAGAGATACAGTATTTCTAAGATAAGTACTTTCTGCCTATAGACTGTAGTTTAAATTGACTGATTGTCCCATAATTTGGAGCCTTACAGGATTGTAAAAACCACAGGCTCCTGTATCTCAAAACTGAAGCTGGCACAATCAGTGGCAAAGAATGGCAGGCACAGCAGAGGATACAATTAGTGGTCTAGGCCTTTCTCAAGCAGGTTCTGTTAAAAAATCCTCTGCCAGACCAAAGGGAAAACTCTGTTGACAATGACCCAGATATGAATGATGTCTCATCAACCAAGGTTATTTTAGGCCTAGGGAAATCCAAGTGCAGAGATGAGTAGATAAAAAAGAGATACTTTAAAAAAAAAAAGAAAAGAAAACACAGTGGAGCATAATAATAGGGCCTGGAAAAATTCAGATCCCCCTGGTATCCCCCAAGCACCTACTTTTATCAAAAGGAGAGCCAATACCTCAGATGCCTCTTAAAATAAAGGGGAAGATTAGCTGTGCCTCTGCTACCCTAAGGTAATTGAGGGACTAGGGGACCTCGGCAGAGTCCTAGGGCCTGTTGCTAAACTTAAGACAGAAATTTCTAGGCTAGTGTGAAGATTCAAGGACGTGAGTTGACGACAACTCTTCCTTTGACTACCACCCCATGGAAGAGAATTTAAATCAAATCTATTGTGGTAGAAGGTAGAATTTTAATTGCCTACCCCAACATCTATTTTCTCCTTCTTTAGTAACAGATTCCCGGTTCTTATCTGGGCATATTGCCATTTGGAATGAAAAACTAGACAACATTTCCCTACCTCTCTTACTTAGACAAGGCCATGCGTTTAAGTTCTCGTTAATGAGACATAGGCAATAGTGTTTTGTGGGCCTTCTGAGAAATCTGCTTAGAAGGGAGGAGGCTTTCCCTTCTTCACATTTCCCCATCCTACTGCCTGGAATGTGGATATGATAGCTGGAGTTCTCTCAGCCATCTTGGGCCATGAAGATGACAGCCATACCCTAGGGATAGTGGAACAGAGAGCCAAAAGGAAGTTGTGTACTTCATACCAGCTCTGGATGATTTACCTCCAGACTTATGAAGGAAAGAAACTTTAATCTTGAGTAGGACACTATTCTTTGGGTTGTTATCTTATAGGAAACTAAATTTAATACTAAGTGATATATCTACTAATTTTAAGGAAGTACATTGCCAGACAAAAGCAAAGCCTGGCCAAAACAAACAAACAAAAAACAAACAAACAAAATACCCAAAGGCCTATGATTTTTCAACCCCTAAGGCAATCCCCAAGTCACTGAACTCACATCTACAGGAAGTGAGTTGCTGAAATGGTACAGTCCCCAGAAGGATAAACCTTCCCAATGCCCCTTTCAGGAGTAGCCAAGTAGGAAAATGGACAAGGGAGATACTCTCAGAGAACAGAATCTGAGATATCCAGCTGGTTTGAACAAGAACTCACTCTATTGCCAAGTCAAGGAGCTCTTACTATTCATGTATATGGTACATAAATGGATATGATATTGTTTAAGTAATCTTTGTATATTGTATCAATTTTTTTCCATTTCCAAATGGGAGGTTTTATTTAGTTCATCCTGTTTTCCCTCTAAGGAACCAGCTCTCTCTCTTTCAATCCACAGGTTTGAGCAGAGATGTCCCATTCCCTGTCCCATTCCCTGGTTCAAAGAGTAGGTGCATAAACTCTAACCTGGCTTCAAGAATGGGCATGTGATCTAAGCTGGTATAATCATGTGCCCAAAACTAGGCCAGTGAACCAGCCCTTGGAATTACAGTGGAACTATTGGGAACAATGCACTCTCTTCTTCTGGATTGCTAATCTAGTGAGATCTAAGTGTGGACCTTCCAGTGATAAACACAGAGCTTGAGCACCAGCATACAGCTGTGCCTGAAACTAAACCATCCATGGACCTTTCAACTATATGACCTAATACATGCCCTCCTTTTTTAAACCAGTTTATTTTGAATTCAATCGTTTATAATCAGAAGAACTCTGACAAATAGACACCCATATCCTCGTAATGCACCCCTGCCCCCATTATACTTATGCTAAGAATCATTTACTGATAGTAGCTTGTGGTTTTTTCTCAGGGCTGTTGGTATTTTTCCCTTCCATATTTATTCTTCCTTGTCTGATCTGCTTTTTTTTTTTTTTTTTTAAAAAAAAAACATCTTTATTGAAGTATAATTGCTTTACAATGGAGTACAATTGCTTTAGTTTCTGCTGTATAACAAAGTGAATCAGCTATACATATACATACATATATCCCCATATCTCTTCCCTCTTGCATCTCCCTCCCTCCCACCCTCCCTATCCCACCCTCTAGGTGGTCACAACGCATCGAGCTGATCTCCCTGTGCTATGCGGCTGCTTCCCACTAGCTGTCTATTTTACTTTTGGTAGTGTATATGTCCATGCCACTCTCACTTTGTCCCAGCTTACCCTTCCCCCTCTCCGTATTCTCAAGTCCATTCTCTAGTAGGTCTGCATCTTTATTCCCATCTTGCCCCTAGGTTCTTCATGACCATTTTTTTTTTTAGATTCCATATATATGTGTTAGCATACGGTATTTGTTTTTCTCTTTCTGACTTATTTCACTCTGTGTGACAGTCTCTAGGTCCATCCACCTCACTACAAATAACTCAGTTTCATTCCTTTTCATGGCTGAGTAATATTCCATTGTATATATATGCCACATCTTCTTTATCCATTCACCTGTCGACAGAAATTTAGGCTGCTTCCATGTCCTGGCTATTGTAAATAGAGCTGCAATGAACATTGTGATACATGACTCTTTTTGAATTATGGTTTTCTCAGGGTATATGCCCAGTAGTGTGATTGCTGGGTCGTATGGTAGTTCTATTTTTAGTTTTTTAAGGAACCTCCATACTGTTCTCCATAGTGGCTCTTCTGATCTGCTTTTAAGCCACACGTGAGAAGCCAACTCCCATCCTGTTTGTTGATGCTGCTTGTTTTTAAGCATTGCCTTTTGTAAAGAACTATTCTGGATAGTCCTAAAGGGAGAAAGAATAGAAGTGAAGGCTTGGAGATGCAAAAGGCAGAGAAGGCAAAATGGGAGGAAGGTTTGGAAAACTTCCTGGGAGACCTAGAAGACCAAACAGGAGGAAGGGTATTCAATTAGGAAGCTATTGCTATTTTGTTGTGCACTCTGTACCCTCTCAGTGCTCTGGGGGATATGGCAGAACCTCGGAAGGAAATGACTGGGTGGTACAATGAGGGAGGCAGATCCTAAGAACTGTGGCTCCCAGTCTTGCAAGTGGGATTCTTATGTCCAAGCTTAGAATAGAAGTAGCAGTGGATTCATGTGCTTTTTTTTTTAATTGTGGAAAAATATACATAACATAAAATTTGCCATCTTAAGATGAATAAAGAAAAGGCGATATATATATATATATATATACATATATGTATACATATATAATGAAATATTATTCAGCCATAAAAAAGAAGGAAATCCTGCCATTTGCAACAACATGGATGGACCTCGAGGGCATTATGCTAAGTGAAATAAGCTAGACAGAAGAAGACACTGTATGATCTCACATATATATGGAATCTGAGTACATTGAACTCATAGAAGCAGAGAGTAGAATGGTGGTTGCCAGGGGCTGAGGGGTGGGGAAAATGGGGAGATGTTGGTCAAAGGGTACAAACTTCCGGTTATAAGAAGAATAAGTTCTGGGATCATAAAGTACAACATAGTGACTGTAGTTAATACTATATTGTATGCTTGAAAGTTGCTATGATAGTAGAGCTTTCATGTTCTCACCATGACAACAACAACAAAACGGCAATTATGTGCGGTGAAGGATGTGTTAATTAACCTTATTTTGGTAAACACCTAGCTATATATATGCGTATCAAATCATCACATTGTACACTTTAAACTTACACAAGTTATACAACAACTATATCTCAATAAAGCTGGAAAAAATTTACTATCTTAACCATTTTTAAGTGTACAGTTCAGTGGCATTTAAGTTCATTCATGTTATCGTGAAACCATCACCAGCATTCACTTCCAGAACTTTTTTCATCTTTCAAACCTGAAACTCTGTACCCATTAAACAATAACTCCCCAGTCCCTGGCAGTCACCATTCTATTTTCGATCTCTCTAGGTACCTCATATAAGTAGTATTTGTCCTTTTGTGACTAGCTTATTTCACTTAGCATAATGGCCTCAAAATTCATCCATGTTGTTGCATGTATCAGTATTTCCTTCCTTTCTAAGGTTGAATTATATTCCATTGTATGTATATGCCACATTTTATTTATCCATTCATCCATTGATGGACATGTGTTGCTTCCACATTTTGGCTATTGTGAATAGTACTGCTATGTACATGGGTGTACAAATATCTGAGTCCCTGCTTTCAGTCAAGTCATTTACTTTTAAAGAAACATGAAAGCTTGGATAAAGAGCATATTTGTGGCGACTAGTGTGGACATAAGACCAGAATACCTCTCTCTGAATGTTTATGGCTCTGCAAAACACTCAAGGTCCTTGAATGAGCATCTGGGGTAGGGGGCAGTGGTGGGGGAGTTTTTAATTCTTTACCAGTCCATCAGGTGGGGACTCAGAGAAGATTAAATTTAAATTGGAGAAATAGGGAAATTCCTTATACCCATTTTGTAGAGTATTTTCATAGCTGCTATACTGATTTGACTAAATTTTCATTACTTGCTGCAAAACGAGACTTGACTCTATTTTCTCCTCTCTTAGTCTATAAGGTCTTTGCAACAGAATCCAAGTCTGAGCAGTTTCTTTTTATTCCACATAGGAGAAGTATCACACACAAAAAAGGTTAATTGAAAAAAATAAAAAGTTTAATTGTATGACATGCTCCTAAGCGATCAGTGATAAATCTCAACTCTAAAGCTATCAGAGAGGACAAAGGGCCATTCTATGATCTTTCATTCAACATAGGATACTACTTTTTAAAAAGTGTGGTTACATATGTTTATAGCGTAAAATTTTAACAACTTTAAGTGTACAGTTCAGTGCACTACATTCACAGTGTTGTGCAATCATCACCACCATCCAGATCCAGAAATTTTCCATCATCCCGAATAGAAATCCTTTACCCACTAAACAATAACTCGCCATTCCCCGCTCCCCCTACCCCCTGGTAACCCCTATTTTACCTTTTGTCTCTATACATTTTCCTAATCTAAGACCTAATGTAAGTGGAATCATCCAATGTTTGCCTTTTGTGTCTGGCTTATTTCACTTAGCATAATATTCTCAAGGTTCATACATGTTGTAGCATGTGTCAGAATTTCATTCCTTTTAATGGCTGAATGTATTCCATTGTACCTATGTACCACATTTTATTTATCCATTCATCTGTTGATGGATAATTGGATTATTTTCACCTTTTAGCTATTGTGAATAATGCTGCTAGGAACACTGGTGTACAAGTATCTGAGTCCCTGCTTTCAAGTCTTTTGGGTATATACCCAGGTGTGGTATATACTGCTAATTCATATGGTAATTCTATGTTTAAATTTTTGAGAAACTGATGAACTGTTTTCCAAAATGGCTATACCATTTCACATGGCTACCAGCAAAGCAGAAGGGTTCCAATTTCTCTACATCCTCAGCAACACTAGTTATTTTCCATTTTAAAAATTATAGCTATCTTAGTGAGTATGACGTGGCAGCTCATTATAGTTTTGATTTGCATTTCTCTAAGATGATGTGGAGCATCTTTTCATGTGTTTATTGGCCATTTGTATATCTTCTTTGGAGAAATATCTGTTCAAGTCCTTCCTTTGACCATTTTTGAATTGAGTTATTTGGTTTTTTGTTGTTGAGTTGTATGATTATGCTTTTAAAATCCCTAAGTTAGGTGCTGGAAATATAGCAATGGGTAAGACACAGACTGTGTCCTCAAGAAACTCACAAGCTAGTGGGAGAAGCAGACAATATTCTAATGCAGTGTGGTGAATCCAGTGATAATTGTATGCTCAAGGTATTATGAGAGTTTCAAAGAGGGGTACACTAGTGGAGGTGGGAAACAGACGTGGAAGTTTTCTTGGGCGATATGGTACTTAAACAGAGTCTCAAAGGATGCTAGCCAGGCAAAAAAGGGGTGGGGTGCACATTCAGGCAGAAAGGAAGTGATGAGCAATGGTTTGCAGGCATAGAACAGTAGGGGATGTGCTGGAAACTCCAAGCATTTACCTGCTGTTGAAGTGGCAAGTCCAATGTAGGCAGTGGCAAGGGATGAGGCTGGAGAGCTAGACAGGGACTGGTCATGCCAGATGTTGTAGGCTGTTGTAAGGTGTGTTTATGCTTTATCCTGAGAGCTATGGAGAGTCATTCAAGGGTTTTAAGCAGAGGAGTTATATAGTGAAACTTGTGTTTTAGATCAGACCTTTCCAATCTTTCTTCATATTCCATCATGGTATACATAGCATGATGAGATTTGTGTGGCATTCTGAGGTAGGTGTACTTGCAGCTGCATGCTGCTGGAGATGACAGGACCAGACTTTAGCTGCCCCAGGTCCAACACAGCTGTCTCAGGAGCTAAGGTTGGGAAGGTGTTTTAGATAGATCATTCTGACAGTCATGTGAAGAACAGATTGGAGGAAAACAGCACCGGAGGCAAGCTATCAACCAGGTATAGTAGGGATAGAGAAAATAACTAGGAGATAGAACTGATGGGACTTGCTAGATTAAAGATAGAGGGTGGGGGAGGAGGAGTCAAAAGTGATTCCCAGGTTTCTCGCTTGGACCACTGGGTGGAGGAGCAGCATATTTAAGAGGGAAGATTATGATTTTAGGGCTGGATGTAAAGATTTGATTTACTTTGAGATGACTGGCTGGAGATGCCCAATAGATGGTCATTATGTTCTTATTGGCTCTATTGGCTATGGAGAATTGAGCTGCAGAGACCAAGAATCCAGTTCAGTGTGGAAATTCTTATGGGAATGACTATACCAGAGATCCACCTTCTTTGAAAAGTTTCCCATTCCACAGCCTCAAAAGGGCAACCTTTTGTATATGCCATGTGACTTCACACTTTGTCCACAGCTGCGTGTTATAGGGAGAAACATTTGACTCATCATTCAAATGATCTCTCATGAGAATCAGGCATTGGGGCCCCATGACTTAGTCAGTTTGGTGGGGAACCAAGCTTGAAGGTCCAATAGATCCATCATTCTCAAATTGCATCCCCAGATTATCAGAATCATTTGAGAACTTGTTAGAAATTCAAATTCTCATACTTCATCCCCTAGCTACTGATTCAGAGACTCTTGAATGGGTCCTAGTAATATATGTTTTACAAACCTCCCTTCTGGTGCAGGCTATCATTGATAGAGACTCTTGGGATAAGACTGCCATTCTGAGAGGAACCCTGATGAATCACCCAAGTGCTGATAAGTAAGCAGAGGAAGCTGGTTTGCAGAGAGAAGCAGGAGACTGAAAAGAGACAGACAGACAGATAGACACAGAGAAACAGAGGCAGAGAGACAAAGAGAGGAGAAACAAGCTACCTGATAACTTCCCGGTAACATGAGTCCCAGTTGTTCTTCCTGCAACTGGAATTTGTGAAATTTCCCTGCATCATTGCATAAATCCCTTTTATTTGAATGGGGTTTTCTTCTTTATAATAAAAATGCCCCGATTTCTTAGTCGATTATTTTTCCAAAAACATATTGTGCATTTACTGTGTGGCCACTGTACAAGACATCATAAATGATAGCAAGGTCGGGCTTCCCTGGTGGCGCAGTGGTTGGGAGTCCGCCTGCCGATGCAGGGGACATGGGTTCGTGCCCTGGTGCGGGAAGATCCCACATGCCGCGGAGCGGCTGGGCCCATGAGCCATGGCCGCTGAGCCTGTGCGTCCGGAGCCTGTGCTCTGCAACGGGAGAGGCCGCAACAGTGAGAGGCCCACGTACAGAAAAAAAAAAAAAAATGATAGCAAGGTCAGCAAGGGTTATTGCCCTTGAGAGGCCCCGTTTAATGTAGGAGGAATATAGATAATGTTAGAAGCCCTGTAGGGGAGGTGGCTGCTGAGATTTGAGATTACTTGGTAAGAACTAAATAAATACAGATTTTCCTTAACTTACGATGGAGTTACACCCCCATAAACCCATTTGAAGGTGAAGATATCATAAGTCGAAAATGCACTTAATACACCAAACCCACCAAACATTGAAGCGTAGCCTAGTCTACGGTAAACGTGCTCAGAATGCTTATATTAGCCTGCAGTTGGGCCAAGTCATCTAACACAAAGCTTATTTTATAATAAAGTGTGGAATATCTCATGTAATTTCTTTAATATTGTGCTAAAGGTGAAAACCAGAACAGTCTTATGGGTCCAGAATGGTTGTGTTTTGGATGGTCACCCTCGTGACCACGTGGCTGACTGGCATTGTAAGATCAAAAAATCGAAAGTTGGGAACTATCTGTAGTAGCTGCATCTCAGTGGTATCTAGTAAGGTCAGAGGAGACTCCAAGGAAGAGGTGATAGTTGATATATACCTTGAATGATGAGGGCAAAGAAGAGGAGGAAGAAGAGGGGAAGATGTTCCAAATAGAGAGAAAAATAGCACAAAGATATGGGAACCGATGGGGTGCATGTGGGAAACGGTGAGTGGTGTAAGGGCAAATTCAGATTAAAACTGAGATGCTTAATTCTCCTTGTTGAAAATAAGTGAGGAGATGTCTCCCATTTCTTTCCAAATTTCTTTCCCTGTCCCTTACAAATGAATGTAAATCTCAATAATGGCTAAATCAACCTCTCGATAGTCTCACAACTCCGGGATGTTTCCTCAAGGATCTGGGAGCCATCTCTTTGAAATGCAAACATCAAGGGGGATAGAGCCCCATCTTTCAGTTGCTGTGGGAGTTTAGGAGCCTAACTTCCCTGGGCACCTTGCTCCAATTTGCAAGACTATCTTTGATAAAGATATGATAAGTTTGTTTCTCCTACAGATAAAGTCAACACAGGTGGCCTCCCCAGTGGATGAGAAAGTTAGGATGAACTCTGAATGACCACAGGTGCCGTCAAGTCCTCTCAGTTGAGGACTAGTTATTGTTTACCCCAAAAACAAGTATGGAATGGGTTGTATCTGTTTGATTACATGAGGGGGGTGAGATTCCTTTCTGTCTCTGCAATCACTTAGTGGGGTGCCTCTGATGCTCATCCCATTCCACTTTAATGTTCATTCAATAATAAAAATGTTTTCTTTCATGACTACCTTTGTGGAGAGGATTTGGGCATTGGAAGATCTCATTTTTTCAATTTCCCCAACAGAGGTTTGGTTTGTCTAGAGTGTACAGGTTACAGAAGGCAGGGGAGAGATGAAACGAGAAGGTGAGCATAAGGCCAGAGCACAAGTGTGCTATGTGAGCAGGTCAGTGTTATTCCACAGGCAGGGGGAGGAGCTATGGGAGAATTTCAGTCAGGGAAATGACGTAATGTTCGACCTTAGAAAAATGACTCCAGCAGTAACATATAGGGTGGGTTGGAAGGGAGAAGGGTCTAGTGTCATAGCACTGCATGTGGACACAATAATAATTGAAAAATACTAGTTAAGGGCTTTCTTAGTGTGTTACTACTCATAGGTTATTCTTGGACTGGCCTTTCCCTAAGCCCCCTATGAATATCTGGATTTTTGTTTTGTTTTGTTTTGTTTTGCGGTACGCGGGCCTCTCACTGTTGTGGCCTCTCCCGTTGCGGAGCACAGGCTCCAGACGCGCAGGCTCAGCGGCCGTGGCTCACGGGCCCAGCCGCTCCGCGGCATGTGGGATCCTCCCGGACCGGGTCACGAACCTGCATCCCCTGCATCGGCAGGCGGACTCTCAACCACTGCGCCACCAGGGAAGCCCTGGATTTATATATTTTAATTTTTACCACAGGGACATTTCTCCAGGATGTGGAGAGTAGTGTCTTCAGGAACTAGACTATCTCTGATGATTTCCATCAGGAGAAGGGGAGTTGCTTATTACAGTGGTCTCTGCCATTGGCTGGTGCTGAGTTTATGATAAACACTTGCTTGATATTCAGTGAGGTCCTGTACACCAGCCAAACTGCGGTGTGCCGGTTAGCTCAAATGCCTCATTTATTGGCAACCCCTGCTGGAAGCCCCCAACAGTTACCATTGATTCATGTGAGTTCAGGCTTTCCTAGTATAACAACCCATAAATGGATTTCGGCACCTGGGACTTTGTAAACAGAAATTGAGAAGAATCAAAACACTGTGAATGAACTACATACACATTTATTAAATAGTTAACAAAGGCACATCAATAACCACTTACTATATATATATATATATATATATATATATATATAAAACACAGATATGATTCTTAACTTCCAATTTCCTCAACAAAGAATTGTCCGACTCTTCAGGGCACGAAGGCTAAGGGCAAAGTCTCAGTCCTGACCTTATTATTCCCCGCCCTCTTCTTGAGAACTGCGTTGATCTTCAGAGTTAACCATCATTTTCTGTAGCCATAATGTCTCTAGGAGCATGCTGGCTGCAGAGACTCCTCAGGTTCTTTCTCCATCCTCAGGTCCAGTTCACGAACAGGCTGTGTCTGCTTTAACAGGTGCTGTCGCTACTGCTTGCTGCCATTCATCCAGTTACTCTATGATTTTTCACCAACTTCTCTCTTTGCACTCGGACATGCATGCTGTGCACTGAATCACTTATGGGGTGAAACCTCCCTCTCTCTCATCAGGAAAATCTCTGATTTTTCTTGCATCTATCCGTTTTGCCCCAGGTGTCCTGCCTGCCTTTGCACTGCACTCTGTTTACGTGCAAAACACGAAAATGCTGGGCTGACCAGAACTTCCTTCTCATACCAATTGCTACATCCACTTTGGAATGGGGCATCTATTTGAAAGGACAGGAATCAAATCTCTGTTCCTCTCACAAACCTCACCTTTCTGTCTGGGTGGCTGCCCTTCTTATCAGTGGAGCCCTTGGCTTTTGTTCCCCAGACTCCCACTGTCCTCCTGCTGAAGGGAGAAGTCTAAGTCCAGGCACAGAAAGGAAAAGCTGGGAGGGCTCAGTTAAATGGGCACTTCTAGTACAGGGAAGAGTCAAGTAAAAAGTCAGAGTATGTTGGATATTAGCAAGCACAGGCATGAGGCTACTCCAGAAATGTGACCATTTGTCAGGCCCATCACTCTGTTATGCTCTTTACTACAGAGGTGGACCATGGCGTGGATTCAGGTCTGTGGAATTCGGGGATGCTCAGTATCAAGTCAGTATTTTAGGTTCATTATGGTATCAGAACTTTCCTGACAATAACAAAATGACAGGAGCCTTCCTTTTTCGGCCTTCTTGATGTGGTGAATGACGGTACCACCCCTCCATGGGAATTTGGTTGCTGGTTAAATGCTGTGATTCAAGTGCCCAGATTTTTCCTTCACTAAAGCATTTCTCCGTCATCTACGCATGTGGCCGTCTGATATTTGAACACTGGAGAGTCATGACTTTTTAAATACAAACACTCCCAGGAGGGGCCGTGCATTAAGCACTTCTGGTCTATAACACCTTAGTGTGATTTGTCTCTTAGCAGCTATGAGCTGCTCTCCATAGCCTGAGATGCCCACCAGGAAAGTTCTGAAGGAAAAAAATCCATTATGTATCTGGGGAAGCAGGCCTGATAAGCTGCTACCATGGGGCTTCTAGAAGGCCAGAGGCCACCATGGGGGATGAGAAAAGGAGGGGCTTAAAAGGATGCTGGGAAAAGGCTGAAACGTGTCAAGGTAAACTTGGTTGACATCTGGTTTTGCCCCTGAGTCAACTTTCTTCTGACCAATAGAAACTCCATTTTGATGACCATGGAGAATGCCTGCCCTGAATTCTTCCTTCTATCATTCAGCAGCTTCAAAGAGAGGGACATTAGCTGAATTATTTAGAGGCTAAAGACCTCTTGTAAATGTCTATATACTGAACTGGTTTTAGTGCTGGAATTATGAGAGTCACAGAAACATATCAAACACGTCAAAGGGCTCAAAGTTGGCTAATCAGGAGATGCCACAGCGGGAACCACACTTAGAAATAGTCAAGCAGGGCACAAAGGGCAAGGCAGCTAGTAGCTCTGTATGATTCAGCTGATATTGGACAAGGACCCAACCTCCTCCCTGGCCCTTTTTACTGTTCTAGACACGTGAATAATACTTTACTCTGCTACAACCTCTCATCCAAAGTCTCTTCACATCACTTTTCTATCAGCCTGACTACTGAACAGCAGCGATATGGAGAAGTTCCTGATTAGTGTTTTTAAGTGTTTACAAATCTGACCGAATAAAGAATTACCAAGTTACATTTTGCTTTCTTTAAAGAACAAAACCGATTATCCGTTCATTCCTGTGCCATTTGTTGGAGATAACCAATTTTAAGTGAGATAAAACATTTTAATGGAAAAAGTCATGCATCCCGTTGTTATGAGACCATTGATGCCCATCTTGAAAAGAATAAAATGAATGACACTGGTTTCATATGTTACACTCAACATGCAGGATAGAAATGAATAATAGGAAAATACAAACTAATAATAATAATGTATCTTAGAATATGCCTCAGAATTTCTGAAGCACAATAGAAACCAGTAAGCGTTATCACAAAATTTTTAGTGTTCTTTTGCTAAAATATAAGTGTGTCTTTCTTGTGTATACATCTAATACAATGGATGTATTAGCTATATAATTCAAAATACTGAAGGTATATATTTAGTAATAAATTTATTCTATGTATGAAATATAGCACTGAACCAAATCAAATCTTATATTAGAATTACTATTAGGATTAATATACTAGAAGACAAATAGCTTTTAGGTGAACTCGTAATGTGTGAATATGGATTCATAAAAAAAGACAAAACCAAGAAATTTACACATTTTATTGAAAGAACAAAAAATAAACAACATAGAAATAGCATACTAAAATGAATTCCATAATGCACACTTCTAAACACAAACAAGCAGTACAGCGCTATAACTTGGAAAAAAAACACCCCAAAATCAAAGCATCTGCCCTATTGATAGCAGTTGAGGGAATGAGCTATTGCATTTTGGAGGCAAAACATTATGGGAACAGTTTACATTTATTAAATACAGTGATCATTATTTAAATCTATAAGTGTTGCACAGGGCTAATAATTTTCTTATTGATAAGTATTTTTAAATTGGCATTTTTCTGCCCAAAATATGTGCTTCCATTTTCTGCATTATACTGGATTGTTGTTATACAAATGCATAAAATTAGCCCTTTAAAAGAGTATATTTTGGAGCCTCTTTTAAAGAAAACTTATTTAAATTATTGTAATTTGGGGGCATGTCACAAATTGTTCATTTTCTAATAATTAAAGCAACAACAATAATAAAAGGAAACTTATTTTGAAAAGGGCAATCCCAGAGTCCAATGATATAATGGTCATGTAATTCTCTCAACTGCTAGACACAAAAGACACAGCAAGAAAATAATTTGGTTTCCATCATTAACAAACAGCATCTGTATACCGGAATAAAGCTTTGGAATCATGCAGTTCTGTGACAGATCAATGTTGTAGGTTGTGTGTTTGGGGAGAAAAGAGCACTGCTTAAAGTTGGGTTACTTTTAGGTCTTGTTACAGGGGTTTTTTTTAAAAATTAAAGTAATAATGATATACCTGTGACTTATTTCACAGTGATATGCTATAATTGAGGATGGGTTCTATTTAAAGATAAAATTCCTCTGGAATAACCCTGCTCTGGAGTATTGATGGGTGGTTCTCTTTCAGGAAAGAACAAGTGGAGGGGCTGGAAACTGAATTAGTCAAACTAAATCCTTTCCTGGGCTTAATAATAGAGGTCCTTTCATTCTCTAGTTTTACTTACTTAAAAGACAGCACTGTGTTTAAGCTCCAAAGAGTGTGACATAGTGGCTGTCAGTATGTACCACATGCCATCAATTAACTGGTTATCTTTTGTGATGCTTCTAGGTTCAGTCTTACTATTTTATAGGTGATTCTGCCTGACTTAAAATCTTACTATATTTCTATTGACCTTATGAAAATATATTCGTGTGGCTTATAGTTTCACAAGGAAATGTCAACACAAGAACATGGGTTAAGTTGGGGAAATATGTTGGTGATAAGGTTAAAGTTGGAGTTCCTAACTACAGAAGGAGTGAATGCTTACATTTTCTATCAATGGAAATACTGGTCAGATGGTCAGGCTGTTAGCTGTATGGCTGACTCTATGTGGTTATGGGCTCAAGGGGGGGAAAAAAGGGACATTTCTAACCAACTGGCCCTGAGCTATTGGACAACTGTAAGGCTTGGATTGCTTTCTGGCTTTGGCTTATTTTCCTGTCTCTGTAAGTGAGAACTATCAAAATGGGTAGCAATAGTAATAACAACTCCCTCAATCCCAAGATGGGCTCCTTCTCCAGGGCAAGGACAACAGGCCTCAAGATGGGAAGGACTCAAAGCCCTCACGGTGATCTATCCTTAAACCTTTCTAACCTCAACCTTTTCTAGGCCTCATCGCCTGGAGGCAACAAAAAGATAAATGGTGATCTGTAGGTGATGTGGGAGCTGAAATTGGCAGAGGTGATCTGATTGAAACATTCTTTTACAGCTCTGATGTACACAAGATTTCGGCTAGTTCTCTTCTGTTTCGTTAAAAGAGCAGAAGGCTGAAGTGGCACAGTGAAGCGCTGTCTCGTCTGGTAAAGGTAAGTCAGAAAACAGCCATTTCTAAAATTGTGCCAGAAGCATTTTTTCCTTTGCTGAAGGGAATGAAATGCTCTGTGCTGGCCATACTTAACTGTTCAATTACATCTTTCAGTAGTTGCCAATTTGGTTTCGGCTTCTGGATCTTGAAGGGGAAATAGTGGCAAATGTTAGCAATTTGTCACTTAAATACATATTAATCGATGTAACCGATATATCTCAATCGACCATTTTCTGTGAAAGATGAAATCTACGTAGATCAGAATGGGAATATCCATCTTGCAATTTACAACTCCTTGCAACCATTGAAAAAAGACCTCAGCCAGAAACCTGCTGCCTGTGTGTGTGTGTGTGTGTGTGTGTGTGTGTTTACAGTGAGGATTAATTTAAAAACAAACGATCTCTGCTAGCAATCTTGCTAAAAGCTGAAGTACCTTAACTTTTGTTTAGTGCCGTTAGCTCAAGTTGACCTGTTAACCTGTAACCAGTCTTGTCTTATGACGAGCCCTAGCAAACTAGAAAGCCTCCACAACAGCAAAGCAACATCATGTTTTAGTTAAGTCTTGTAGCAAAAAAAAAACAAACCCTTCTTCTCAAAGCCTTAGAAATAACTCTCTCTTACTAACTTTTCCACTATTATCACAGACTTCTTATATCAAAAAAAAAAAAAAGCTCCAAGGATCGCTCTCATGGACTATGTACATAAGTGCAAAAAAGGTGTGTCTCACACGTTCGCACCCTAACTGAGACCATCAGTTAACTGCAGCATATGTCTCTTCAACACTGTTATGGGGTCATTCCACAGTATCTGTATGGATGGTTTCACAAAGATGAATTAATTTAATCTGTGCTTTTGTCATTCTTTAACCCTCATTTGGATAGATTTGTAAAAGAGAATTTTTGTAGCTACAGCTATGCCACTTGAATAGAATGATTCTGAATAAGTAAGGTTATGGAAAGAGATCGGGGCATATTATAAATACGATTGTGTTTTGGAGTCTAAATACTGTGGAATAACCCTATCCACACAACAAATTCTATCAGCTCTAAAGCCTGATTCTAGAATCCAGATGTTGTAAACTTTTTGCTCAAAAAAGTCACACAAGGACACAAATTCAGTTTTCACATGGGAATTTGGATTAAAAAGAAAAATCCACCATATCTATTTCTGAGCTTTGAGCTGTATCTGCTACATGCTCACACTGTCAAAAACCACAGAGTTTACAAGTAAAATTTTCACGCACAAAAAAATGTCTAAAGGTAGCCATGTTGTAGGTTTGTTGCTAAAGCAACAACTAAATACAATTAGTTAAAAATTATTATTTGTATATAAAGTTAAGTTTGTTCTTAAACTGTGAACTGTAAGGAATAGTTATGAACTATACTCTATACCTTGTTGTTTTTCAGTGTCAGTTGAGGACCTATCTAGGCGGGTTGAATGCCTGTAGTAAAATCTTAAAGCTTCTCTAACTCTCCTTCAAAATTAAATTCATACTAATGATACTTAAAGATATGAAAAGGGAATAAAATAAAAACTTTAAAAAGTAATAAGAAAAATGAAAACGTGGCACCAGTTAGTGAGTTGGTGCCCAGAACCTCTATTTGTCATTATATTTACAGTTTGATTAGGCTGTCAACTAAACTTGCAAAAAAACTTGTCATACTCTTTTACATAGTGTTTATTCTATTGCCTTTGACAGGCACTGGTAAAATTAAAAATGAGGCCACTATCTTCCTAAATCTATTCAACAGGATTGGGAAATCATATTTCCCTCAATCATATTTCCCTATTTCTATTTCAAAGTGTGTGAAATGTGGAAGAGATCAAAGAAAGAAGATTCCAGTTTCCATTCGTCCTGTGCATCACAGCCTACCCTACAGACTAAAATAACTTGAAAACGTGTGGCTGCATTTTACCTAAGAGCATCCTCATGTACTCTCCAAAGGAGTGGAGGAAGGACCAAATAACATTCCAAGTAGCACACAGGCCTTCCCTACGTACTATTTAATAAAATTTGATGTCAATGCTGTCCTTAATCAGACATCACTGTGCTTACTGGTCATGCCATGAAAAAGAGATTCATGTTGTAAAGATTAATTTTATTTGGTTCCTGCTGATGGTAAGGAGGAGGTACTTGCTTTGCCCCCATTGGAGAGCTGGTGAGCTGAGGCTGCCCATTAGTGAACACAGCCTAGTGGTGTAGGACAACACTTATGGCAAGATCAAAGTGCTTTAGCGTGTTCAGAAATGGATGGCAAAGACTGATGGAATAGGGAGAGGATAGCTTTTCGTATCATGATTAACTACAAATTAAAGACTCTAATTTAGACAAATGCAATGAAATGCGACAGCTAGTTGAGGAATCATGCTCCAATTGCAAAAGCAAATACTGCACGGATTTTATGAATCCATTTAATTTAAGTTTCTTAATCCTCTTTAGAATATACTTATGTTGTGGTCACATAGTGCTTTAAAAAATCTGACACTACTAAAACCCTCTTAAAAGAAAACCTTTAGATTATTTTCTCTGTATACATGACCTGTTTTATCCAAGTTTCAGCACGCTTGCGTATTTTTGCAAAAGGCTGAGAGGAATGGACAAAAACAATAATTTTGGATAAATAAAAAGAGGCCCTTGTAAATTAAAAAGCTTATAAAATGTTAACTAAGAATCACAAGTGATTAGAATTTTATATATACAGTCCATCCAGTAAATTGTTGTTTAGAGTCACTGATTAGTTTTGTGACTTGTCTTTTTCACCAGAAATTTATAGTCTAATGACTTGTTTTCTTTTCTTGAATAAAGATCACTTGAATAAGTCATTGCACAACTAGTTAAAGAGTGCTATCTTAAAATTGCATTTTTGTCAAAATTCTTTCACCTCTGATCAAAACCTTAGTGCTTTGAGTTTTCTTTCTTTAAATTCACTCACAAAGCAACTTTTAAAATGCCAACAATATCAAAAATTGTTGCACCAAAAATACCACTACCCTGAATATCTCTCACTGAACCTCTTACTAAAAAATACATCATTATTCATGTCTTCCAGTGCTTAAGGCAACATGCAAACAGCTGTACTCTAGGTTTACTGTCCATGTACATCTTTGTCAGAAGTTTAAAAAGTTAAGTGAGACAGTATGCTGTATCAAAATGTGAAATGACAAAAAAGTTCATTTCACACTGAAAATGTCTCTGTCTCTTTTAAGGAATACATCTAGAGTAGCTCAGGTGCATCCCTCCTGGATTCATGTGATCAAATCTGCCCTTCCTGAGAGGCACCAGCACAGGTTTTACAAAACTCAGTTCCAAACACAAGTAATTTCACAAAGGCATATTCTACTTTCTTCTCTAGCAATGTCAAGATTTTGGGAAACAGAAATTAAGTAGTTCAAAGGACCAAAAGGTAAAAGTCAAGACACCTCTTGCTCTCTAACTCCAGACAATACTGTTAGCAGATGACAATGGCTCAGTACAAGCAAGACCATTTAGAAATCCCCGATGATCATGATTTGGATTGATAATTAAGATCAACAGGATATCAGCTACTGAGGAGTTAATTTTGCTCTTTTGTATTCTGAGCCAAAATGATCTGCTTTGGGATGGAGTCTCAAATGTTCTGAAGCACAAACAATGTGAAAAAGGTGAACAACCAGGAGTCAGGAGATATTTCTGGGTCCAGCTGCTACCAAGTAGTTAGGCAGCCCTGGGTGAATCACATGCCCTGGCTGTGAAAAGGTTTTGCCAGTTCCACTGTTCTGTGATTCAAACACTACTAGCCGGCTTAAGGTATCCTAAATCAGATTTTCCCTTTGCTTGTCATTTTCATGAAGGAGAAAAATAAACTTGGTATGAACATCAAATTTGATGATTTTATACTTTCCAGTGAGAGAACACATATTTAGTAGAAAATATTAAATCTATCTAAATCAATGCAAACTATCATATGGTTCTACCACTGATTAATAATAGTAACTTTAATTACTGAGTAGGGTGGAAGAAGTATGTGACATACCATGGGAATTAATTGCTATTTTACTTGGTTATACAATTATTTCAAAAGTATTAGTAATGTGAATTCAGGTCAGCTCTGTGGAGTGTAGCCACTCTGTCTCATCCAAAGGGTGTTACAAACCTCTCTATTCGTCTCTATTATGATTTTCAAAACATATAAAAACAAAGAAATCCAAACAAACAAAAAAAGAGGCTTGGTTATGATATGAGAGATTCTGCTGTTAATAAAGTTTGGGAAGGGCAACACTTAACATATCACAGGCACTTGCTCCTTCACTGAAATGTTTAACGAAACTGGAAACTCAGCTGAACTGAGGCTAAAGACAACTGTGGACATCCTTCTTAGAACTTTTAAATAAATCGAAGAGTAATTTCAAATGGCTCCCTCCCTCCCTCCCCAGTCCCGCCATTTCTCCAAATCTATACTCAGACTCCAGCTGTGATGAACAGAAGAGACTGTCCATTTGGGGAGGAAAGGCCTCACTTGGAACCAATTCTCCTTCACCCTGACTGACTTTTCCAGACTGCATCTTACTTATTATTCAAAGAGTGGTCTAAAGAGCATGAGCCATTTGCATTCAGAAAGTGGCACTTGTATCAAAGGTTACATTGCAATGGTTTTTACACACTTTCCTC
This sequence comes from Aethalodelphis obliquidens, assembly GCF_003676395.1. Taxonomy (NCBI): domain Eukaryota; kingdom Metazoa; phylum Chordata; class Mammalia; order Artiodactyla; family Delphinidae; genus Aethalodelphis; species Aethalodelphis obliquidens. The sequence goes on along the minus strand of NW_020838059.1, from coordinate 672,160 downwards.
CAATATGTAAAAACTAGCTCCAAGCCCCCCTCTCTCTGCTTAATTTATAACCTGTCATTAGAATACCTTTAAGCTTCCAAGAACCAATTTTTCAGCTGAAAATGACAAATGGCTCCGTTTTAGACACTCAACCTAGAAGACAGGATCCTTGAGCCACAAAAAATGTAATGGGCACTTTACATAATTTTTAGTATATATGCTGAGAAATTCACTTAAAGGTAAATTCTAGTTTTTCAATCTACTTAAGGAGTGAAATTCGGGTTAATGTTTTAAGAAGTTCCCTGTTATTTTCAGGTAATTATTTCTCTCTCACAAAAAAAATCCAGTAATGTGATTGTACTATGCAAGGTCAGATCTACAGGTACAAATTATACACATGCATGTTTATGAACAGGTTTTGGACACACTCAAAAGTGAGGCCTTTTAAACGTCTGCCTCAAGAAACCTACAGAAATATTCTAAAGAGAGAGAGAGAGCATATCAACATTAACCTATCATGTTTTTCAAGCACATGTGTTTCTGTTTCCCATTAATAGCATTTTAGTTAAAATCAAACACCACACATTACAGCAAAACACTATAGTATGTAAAAACCTAACACAACACACCACAATACAATACAATGCAATACAGTAATGGGGAAAATGGTATTGGATATATTTGTTACATTCTGAATCAAACCAACAGACTACTGTGTAAACAAAATGGTAAGGTAACAATTCCAAACAGACCGAACATTTACCAACCAAGAATGCACAATAAGCCAGCAGTCCACTGTAGAGATTCACTCAGCATAATGGTTATTGGAAAATCACAAAGAATAGTGTGATAAATTACAAAATGTTATGCTGTTCTACCTAATAATTCAAATAAGATAGACAGATGGTAGTTGTTAGTTTTCTGTTGGTGTTTTAACATCTCCATTGATTGTTTGATGCTTTGTTTTTTATTCGAATTTGTTGGTTGGTATGTTTGTTTTGTTTAATATATTGACTGCACCATGCTTATTGTTGTGTTGGTAGAAGAGGACATACGTGAATATACATAGAAAGGCCATATGGAGGTTCTCACGGAGAGATTCTGATACTCCATAACTCTGTTGTTCAGAATTTCAACTGAAATGGAAGAAAAAAAAGAGTGAGAAATATTGGAGGGTTATTGAAGTAGGGGTCAGGATACTTGGTTCTTGTTCCAGTTCTGTGTGTGAACCATATGCCAAGATATTCCCCACTCTGAATCTACGAAAATCGAGCTGTTGGAAATGCTCACTAAGGAGTCACATAGCATGACAGTCTGATAGTCTATGGTTCTCGCTGAGTGACAGTGTGGACAGTTGCCTTAAGTTAACAGAGATACACTCGGTTGTTTAAGGCACTGTCTACACCATGAACATCCACCCATCCATCCACTTCCTCCAACAAGCATATATTGACAAAACATACTGGATTCCATTTTGAAATATGCAAATATTAAACAAACTTTAAACTTTTTATCTGTATGTTTTGGAGCAGTGCAGGAATAGCCTAAGTGTGAATTCTCGGTATACAGTATTTTACAAAATTACATTTTTGCACTCTGGAGAAATTTTCAACATCTGTTACATATTGCAATGATTATGATGTGCCAAATACCTCTAAATTTTCTAATGGAATCAAGTAAAAAAGAATCACTATTCCCAAACATGTTCTGTTGGAAAGTTAAATATATTTGACCACCTTTGTTTACCTTGATGTGAAGCAGCCCATGAGAATCAGGGAAGTGTTTACAAAGCCTATTATTCTCATGTTCGGTGCTATTCCCAACTTGCCACTATCCAAAATGATACCCCTGAAAACTACTACAATATACAGCTACTTCAGTTATTCCGTGTACTCAAAGATGTCTTTTTTAAAACGCTCCTTATGATTGAAGGGACCTGTTATCTAATGTACAGCTATCTATATGCTCTGTCCAGAACAGTAAGTCTTCTGGGCCTGTGTGTCCTCAGCAGGAAAGAAATGCTAGCCAGGTTCTGGGGAACTAGTCCATCAAGAGAACAGAACTGTTGCCTTCTTCAACCAAGTGAAACACTCCAGGTGTGAGAACTTCAAGCTTTCAATGACTAATGGATGCAACTCAGAATCAGTGTATTTGTTTAATAACTCCCTATAATTATTAATTAAGATGCCTCAGCGTCTTGAGTGACTTTAAAAGTCACATGTTCCAAGTGAACAACTGCTCAAATTAAGTGTGTTGCCATTACAGGCTCTGGACCAGGCAAAGGAAATCAAAAGTGAAGGGGGAAAAATCCGAAAACAACAACAAAAATTACCAAAAAAAAGGTGCCATGATGTGAGTGAAAATAATGATTAAATTATTAAATTATGTCACTCAAAATTGAAAACAGCTGGAGCAATTCTGCTAGACTTACATGGGAAGCAACACAAAGTGGCAGAATGTGAAAGCGCTATTTTCCATAATGTCTTTAGAAAAAGCATACTGCCTACTGTCTTTAAGATAACCATCTTAATCAAATTGTGACAAAATTACTTTGCTTTATTTCAATTAAAATAAAACAAAGCTAGAAAAATGTTAAAAGATTAAAATTCAAAATCGATCTGTGCCTTTGGCTAACCAATCATACCCCTTTAATAATGGGAAAACATTTGGGAATTTGTAAGCTCATTGGGAAAATACAATACCAGCTGTCATTTTCATATTAAAAAATCGCATATTTGCTGTCCATATTTCATTGTGGAAAATTTAGAATGCTTAAATCAAGCTCTAAGTTATAAGCAGTGCCTATTAATGAAAATATTTACCAAAGTCTTTAGCAAATGCAACTGTGTAGATAAAAGATATAACCTACAAATATTATATTAATACTTAAAGAGACTTACTGTTCTACTGGTAACTTCTACATCTGTGAAACAAACATGCTGCTATTCAGTTCATCTATTGATAATGGGGGTATCTATAGTAGTAAAAAAGATTTTAGATTAAAATAGTTTCTTGAGAGAATTCCATTTATTTTGTTCACTGCTTGGACATGGTAATCAATAACCGTAACCAATTTCACAGAAAAATTTAGACATACTAACCATATCCAATAATAGTTAACTTTGCGAAAAGCACAGGTTAGAATGTGGATTGTTTCCCCAATGGATTAATGCTCTGTGTCCTAAATGTTTATCATACTTGTAATTGAAACAGCAGTGGAACTTGCAGTCTTTAAGAGTGGTTACCACTTTAACAAGGCAAAATGGCCATAATATTACACAATAATTATTCTAAGTATCTCCTTATAATTTCAAGACTCACCCCAAATTCATAATTTGCCTTGTGACTGCCTGTAAAAACCTCAAGCAAATGAAAATTAAAACAACACAAGCACATCTCATGTCGGTATGAGAAGGAATTTCGGATGTAATCACTGGGTAATGATAAGCGTATCTGTGCCTTGGAAAGAAATGTGTTATCTTTCTTTCCAGTAGATCTAAAGGTAAAGGTGATGATAGTACTAAGTGAAAGTTCAAACGCAATAACCAAAAATGGTAGTCAACTAAAATAAATTCTCCTCTCAACCAATGAAGAAACATTTAAAAAATATTCAGTATATACCTTTGAGGATTGGTGTGGTAGCAACAACTATATATATAAGATGTCAAGAGTGACATCTGTAACCAATTAAAAAAGAACACTCTGCTGACTCATCTCAGGATGAACAGCAAAGCAGGAACATCCCTCTAGAATATACACAAAAAGAGAAATTCTAAATGTAACAATGGCTAAAGAAACACTTAAGAATAGGGACTAATGTCTCTCACCAATCCCAAAAGCATATACTGTGCCTTACCAACACACCGTAGTTAGCTAGGTCTGAACAGGTGAAATAAATGGCCAAACCTGATTGATTGTAGCTGTTGCAGCGAAGGGAACGCTGGTGGCAGGTGGTGTTGCTGCAGACACAGTGGTAGGTGTAGCACCGTGCATCATGGGCACTTTCAGTAGGAAATCATGGAAGCAACACACGAGGGGGTGGAGCATTTACGTAACCGTGACATACACGATGGAATGGGGCGTGGCAGGTATCACAGCAACAAGCCATGTAACATCATCATGATGGATACACCAGGGTGCAACATGCAATCACAGTCAGTGCAAAGCAACACAGCATGGAAGGGGGAAATATTTAAAAAGAGAAAAGGGGAAAGCCAATTATAGTTACCATTAAGGAAAATGGAATCATTCTCAACATTTAGTTAGTTTTTGAGCAGAATCACACTGTAGTTGACTTCAAGGGCCAAATTTTCAGAAGGGGTTACAATGGGTACCTATGACAAATCTGAGTTTACCAAGGCTATCTCTGTGGACAGCTAGTCAGGCAGAAATCGCTATGAACAGCTAGTCAAGCAGAAAAGTAACTGGGCTGTGCATTCAAAATGGGAGTAGGGAACTGTGAATTGGTGTTTGGTTTCGCTAACTCATGACAGACATGAGCGCTGTCACTGGATTTGCAGGTGCAAAGATATACTTACCTGATCTGTATACAAAAAGATCATAGTTTGCTTGGTGGGTATGTGCTAGGGGAGCAGATAAAGAATACAGTGGCCTATGCACGCAGGTTTTTCAGCACACCTCTGGCAAACCCCTTACAAACTTAGGCTACTTCTGAAACAACGTAGGCCATTTATTTATTGTTTCATAAATAGCCGAAATTTCCAAGGGGTACTTCATAGTAAATATCCGACAAAATCTTGTCTTCACTGCAATATTACAGCGACAATGACTAGCAGCTGCAACATCTCTTTCAGGCTGATTTCTCTTTGCCTTTTCTAGTTTCTATGTCATTTTGAAAGCTTCTGGGATGCTTTCCTTATTTCTAGCTCATTTTGGATAGCAAGCCAAGGAATTAATGTGTGAATGGCACGTGTGCATATGTGATAATTTGCATCTATAATATATCGATTGAATTCAGATTTTCTGAAAGTCTACAGAGAAAGTGAATGGCCTGGAGAGAGGAAAATCAACACATGCAACGTCACAGAAACCACAAAGGTACCCCAAATAGTGATTAACAGAAACTCTGTAGTTATCTCTCATGCTCATCTCTAGTTATCCATTACCTATCAACATCCCTTATTGTAGCACATGCCAATTCTAAAAACACTCTTGTTTTCCCTTTGGGAGCACAAGAACTGTGCAGAAAGCAGCACCACTGAAGCATGCAGTTTGCATTCCTACACTGAGCTCTTAGGTGAAAGGACAAGGGAGCAGAGTCACAAAATGGGAAGATGGAGACACATTTCACGAACTTGCAGAAGTATGCTCTTCTAATCATATGCATATGATGCTTCTGTTAGTACCAGTGGAAATGTTTTTAATTCTGACAGAGCACAGCTAATAACAGGGGCCTCACCTGTTAGTGAGTGCTACTACTATGTAGTTGTCATTTTGACTTTTTTGTTTTATCTTGATAAACCTGTTAGTCCCTTTTGGGTTCTGCATCGACTTTGGTTGACCAATGGGATGGAGGTCAAGCTGTTGCGAACTCTCAAAAAGAATAAAAGGAACTGGATTGATATGAGATGGTGGGGTGAGGTGGGATAATTCCTCCCTGTATGGAACAGAGCTATTTTCTCCTGGTCTGTTCCTGGTGCCCATGGAAACTATAGGAGCTGTGAACTCCCTAGGAGTTCTGAGAGGGAAACAAGTCCCTTTCCTTGTCTTCTTCGGTGTTAGTGATGTACAAAATGGTTTCGAGATGGCTACCATATTGGATAGGTGGCTAATTAAAGGATCTGTGTGCAACTGGTTATTAAAAATCACATACCCCCAAAGAGTCATTTTGAAATGATTCTGTGGTGCCTGGTTTCCGTGCAGATAGCACTTCATCCTAGAACACTATAGAAATCATCACAAAACACTACAGAATGCTCTAGCTTTGCTTTTTTGCAACATCTGAGTATTGAATGATTTTGATCTTATGGATAACTTTTTTTTTGGAGGAATTGTTGTGTTGTACTTTACAAATTATACATTTAAAATATTTTAAATATTTTACAATTTCTTAGTAACAGATGTAAAGCTAAGAATAAAACTGCCCATTCTGGCTAGATAAGGAAATGTTTCAAAATATTTCAGCTACTATTTTTAGGGTGAAAATACAGAAATGGCAGGGTTGGTATTTGACCACAGTGGCAGCCAACTGTGAGAGTGTAGGACTGTTGTGATTCCACAAAGACACGTAACAGACAGCACCATATTAAACCTTAAATACTCAGAAAATGTCCAGCCACGTCATCCAGTTGCTTGTCTCTTTCATAGTCACAACAGAAAAACACTTTTTTTCAGACTGTAAAAAGTTGAGAATTTTTGTACAAAACCTACCAATACTTGAAGCAGGTACCATGCACAGTATTGGCCCTGTACACCATGCAGAAAAGCGTGAAAAGTAAAGAAAAGAGATATTTCATTATTGAAGTTTTACTGATAGAAATAATTTCTAACTAGAAAGATATTCTTAGCAATATTAATCAATCAGCACATGCATATCCAGTAATCTCCCATGCTCACAATTACAGCTTAAGATCCCAAACCCAGGTAATCAAAGTAATTCTTGGATTCTTAGGTATAAAAATGAACATTAATTTTTCTTTAAAGGTATTAGCTCACTTAAATTACATATTTATTCTGGACGAATACATCCTAAGTGATTTTTATTATGAAAGGAAGAATTTTAATTTATTATACGTACAATTTTCAAAATATGCACCAGGATCTGGCAGCTGGTGCCAATAAGTTGTACTTAGGGCACTAATCTATTATCATTGCTTTCTCCACCTCGCAACCAAGGACTTGACTGTGAACATATGGCAAACAGGCTTTTCATCAAGAGGGGGCTCTCAGCCTGACAAGTTTTTCTTTTGCTATTAATTAAGGAGAAAGGGATTCTTCTGATGTTTTTGCTTGTAAATCTAGATTTTAAATTAGCCAAATCCAGCCCAACAAGTCTAAAAATTGTGTTTTTAAATGATATCATGAGGAACTATTGTGGTTAGTTAACTAGACAAAAGACTGGATTTTTATGGCTTCTTTCAAAATTAATTAACTGATTAATGTATCAGTTAACCAATGGGTTTCTTCAAGTCCAGGCATACAATACCATGTGCTTAGTATGTTTATAATTAACAAGGTTTCTAAATTAATTTTTAAAGCATGTAACTTTCATTTAACAGTTTCCAAACTGGGGCATTTATGATTCTGACAAAAAAAAAATCTACCGTACTCCCAGGGGTTAGTATTTTCAACTTATTCCGAAGAGACTATATGCTTGTTCTTAAAGTACTGAACCACTGGAAGAAAAGTAATTCCCCTCATATATGATATTTGTTTGACCTCAGCTCTTCTGCTTCTGGGCCTGCATGAATGCTGGTTTGAGACCATATCTGGTCATGGAAATAATTTCATGTTGCCAGCTACAAATCAACCAGCGGCATGTGGGATCTTGCCGGACCAGGGCTCGAACCCGTGTCCCCTGCACTGGCAGGTGGATTCTTAACCACTGTGCCACCAGGGAAGCTCCCTATGATATTTATTTGAAAAAATTATGGCTTAAATTTTTCTTTTCAATTTAGTGCAAAACTGTTATGCTATTAAATATAGTTGAATGTAGGAGGTAATAAAATATGCCACAAAGTGTCAGGAAAATGTGATAAACTGCTATATATTTTATATTAATTGGTTTAAGAGTTAGAGGCTAAAACTACCTGTTATATATATATATATATATACTACACTGTATTATATTGTAAATGCAAGGGTAGTTTTATTATAACTATCTTTGGCATATCAAAGATATATGGACTACCTATTTTTGCAATGCTGAAGCTTGGAAACTTTCTTTTTTTTTTTGAGGGCAGACCATTGTCTTTGAAAGTGATACCTAAGAATCAAGGAATTAGTTTGAGACTGAAACAAGTGAATCAAACATGAGAAGCAAAAATTAGGAAATGCTCAAAAGAAAAATGTTGACAGTGTTTCCTAGTTTGATTTCAAAACCATTAATTTTCAGGAATCATAGGAAAACAGTTTGTTCAGTATACAAACAGATTGAGCATAGCTGCCTTGTTTTATTTCTAACCACAATATCTGCTGACCGTTCTCACATAAATGCTCTTTGGAAGCTGGTGGGCACTGTATTCATTCGCAACATCAAGCAACTCATGGTGCCCAGAGCCCCGTTCTCACCTGCAGGGATAAATGCCGGCTGCGGGAGTTGCAGGTTAGCCAGAGCCTGCTGGCAGTGGAAAACACTGGGATTAAAGACCGGGGTGGCACCATTGGTCTTTTCAAGTGCTGATCTCTTTGGTATCAGTTGAAGTGCACCGGGCTGCAGGGCCTGTGAGGGAAGGGTGGATTAATAAATAGTATTAAGGAAAGTAAAATATGTACACAAACCAAGCAAGCAGCAGTTAGATAAGGTCTGGCCTGGGAACCCTTTGCAAGGGTCGCCATTGAGCAAGGTAACCAACTTCAGAGATGAAGCCGTTGACTATATGAGTACATACTCAGTCCAAAACAGAAAATAAACATACAGGGGGGAAAAGAAGCTTTTCAACTTCACTAATTTAGACAAATTAATGAAGCTGAAAAGGACCTCATCGTGTGGGCTGGATGTGACAGGATGCTGTTGACAGCAAATAATCATTTAAAATTAACATCTAAAGGATGCTCATCTCCTAACCTATTAAAATGAGATTAGCAGAAGCAACAGATATAGCAGGAAAGAAATTTTTGCCAGTTACAATTCCAATATAAATCTAGGAGATAAATGGTATGTAGGTGAAAAAACAGATGTCAGTAGATCAGAGTCTAAAGCTCCAAAATCCAAAATTCAATTTATACAAGGATTTCAGGTCCAAACCCTATAACTGTATATTTCCCAACTAACATGTAAGGAAAAAGCAAATGAATTAATCTGCCCCCGCCACCTCACCCAGATACCATAGATAGCAAAATGTATGCAATTCTCACTTAGACTTGCTGTGCATTTCGATATGTACTGCTTGCTTTGTTGTAAGGTTTAATTCTGAAACCTCTTAGCGTTTTAAAATCCTCCTTTCATGTCTACAATTCTTTCAAAATCCCACTGTGCTTAAAATATTCAGTCAAAGCTCCCCCTGGATCAGATTCATTGGAGAAATTTGACATTACTTTACATTTTTTCCTCAGCAAATTGCACAGTACTTTAAAAACTTGTCCCAGCAACAACGATTGGGTATGCTCCAAATTCTTAAGGAGACGGGCACACTTATGCTGAGTATCTAGCCTTCCACAAGCCGAAAAGGGGCATGCCATGACCTCCTTATTCCTATGGACAAGAAGGCCTAATGGTACCTCTATTTTCATTTGGGAAATAAATATCACGCCTTCAAGTCTTTCCTTTTAAATGCATACAAGCTGCTTTCAGTAAAGACAACCTGAGCTGTGCACATGAACACGAACAGGGTAAAAATCTCTGCTTCACAAAGCATTTCAACTCTGAATCTTTAAAATATAGAAAGCTTAAATTTCTTCATGCAGCCTCCTTTGTTTAATCTTACCTCAAACAAATTCCTATGGGCCAGTGTTACTTTACCTTTAAGACGCTGCTCTGATCAGTCACTCAGAAAAGAATTCTATATTGACGTTCAAAAGTACCAGTTGAAGACCTTACTATATATAGTATGTTTAACTCTCTACATGGAAATTTGGGGCTGACTTATATGCATTCTAACAAACACACCAAAATCATCAGAAATAGGCACATACATACGAAGGCTCCATGACTGAGCATTGGACAGGTAGGTAACACCATGGCACAGGCATGGTATTCCTTGTACATCCCATGCATATGAGAACCTTTATTTTTAGGGGGCCAACTGTATTCCCCTCATTTACAATAGGGTGCGTTGTTTCTGAACTGTATGCCACCAACAGAAATAACCTAACAATTGGAGGCTTAAATTCTGCATTGAATATTCTGGATACCTTCCTATTTTCATAGCTTAAAATTCCCTCATCCAAAATAATTTAAGAGAAAAAATATTTGGTGAAGTCTTTTTTAACGTTCGTTAACAAATTCCGCTGTCCAGATCAAGCCAGAAAATAAGTTTGTTCTATTTTGGTACTCAGCTCTTTCACAAAGTATTGGGTTCAGTTTTGAGAGAGCAGGGGTACTGAGAAAGAGAACAAGTCCAAATTTGGGGTGTTTGGCTTAGGGAAAAGACATGAGAATCAGGCTCCTATGAAATAGGGATTGGCATGTTTTGCAATAAACTAAGTGTAAGTTCCAGTTACAACAAGGTAGATTTTAACTTAGTATGAGGAAAACCTTCTCAACAAATAGGGATGTCTGAAAACAAATGTATCTCTCTTATGAAAAGGAAAGGTCTCTGTCATGGGCTTCAGGGTCATGGAGGTGATTTTTTTTCCACAGCTGGGAAAAATGAGGTTTCCTCAGGGTTTTGTCCCTTATTGGGGTTATACCCTATTACATGAGGAAAAGCCCAGACTATAAAAGAAATGAATAGCCCACAGCCTATCAAAATAATTGACAGCTGTGACAAGCGTAAGTAATCGTAATTCCTATTTTTTAACCTATCACGCTATAGTGTCATGCAAATAGTTTCCTACCTCCTATCTTTTCGTGGTTCAGTAGGACTAACTTTTCCCCCAAATTTACTTACTAGGGCAACTCAATAGCCAGGCCTCTTCTCCAACCATGTAGAAATTCCCCCCCAGCCTTGGCTGGCTGCTGACTTGAAATCATTAACCTTTGGGAAATTAGAACCTATTTTCCACCCCATCCTCCAAGTCCTCTGTTTGTGAAAGGCATTAAGGATGTTACCAGCAAAGTGACCATCTAGGTGGCTCACGGGGCAGAAAGGCAACTTTCTGCCTTTTTACGATATTAAGGTTAGTTAGGCTATAAAAACCACTCCAAAATAATTTACTGTTTAAGTTGTATAATTTACTCTTTCTTTAAAAATGGGAGAAAAAGCACAGTAAGTTAAAATCATTAGGAAAGATTTTAAATAGTTATTTTTAGAAAATTTTAGTGAACTAGAATAAATAGGTTCTCTCTTTTCCAGCTTATAACCTGGGCAATTCATTTTAAGGTCCCCTCATGACCATCCAAGATCATGGTTCCAGGATATTAGACAAATTGAGGGATATAAGAATCATTTATCCCCAAACAGTCGACGAGTCCTGGCCTGTTCTTACCATGGCAGTGGCAGCTGAATGGTTCATCTGGTGATGAGCTGCCTTGAGTCTGGCTTGCAAGTGCGCAGGAGGATGAAAGTACTTGCATTTCTCCCGGGAGCATCGACCTTTGATATAATCCATGCAGATGGTCACGGTATTATCACTTGCCTCAATCATGGAAACATCCGTAGGGTGAGCATAGCGGCAATCGTTCTCACCACGGGTACAATTTCCACGCTGAAATTCACGGCAAACCTTAAAGAAAAAAAAAATCACATTGATGCTTGGAAGGTGATTAGCTTTTATTTATTTTGCCAGTGAATGTATAAGAGCAACAGTATACATTCTTTTGTCATCTATTTAGGAAAAATTCTAAAAGCTGAAGGATAATGTCGAGCCATATTCACTATGAGATGTAAACCTAAACAAAATTTCTATTCCGAGGAAGAAAAACTCCAATCTTCCCAAAGGAAAAGTTTGTCTGCTTTCCTTACATTGAAATGCAAGTATTGTTGAAAACCAGTTTTTAATCCTCCACTTGATACACAGCCTAAAGTGTAATTAGCTAAGTTTGCAAGAGGGGGTTATTTTGTTAAGCTCCAAGATGTGTCTTTATTACACAGCAATGTGCTTTCTTTTTTTTTTAAAATTAATTTATTTATTTTTGGCTGCATTGGGTCTTCGTTGCTGCGCGGGGGCTTTCTCTAGTTGTGGCTAGCGGGGACTACTCCTCATTGCGGTGCGTGGGCTTCTCATTGCGGTGGCTTCTCTTGTTACGGAGCACGGGCTCTAGGTGCGCGGGCTTCAGTAGTTGTGGCACACAGGCTCAGTAGTTGTGGCTCGCGGGCTCTAGAGTGCAGGCTCAGTAGCTGTGGTGCACAGGCTTAGTTGCTCCGCAGCACGTGGGATCTTCCTGGACCAGGGCTCGAACCGTGTCCCCTGCATTGGCAGGCAGATTCTTAACCACTGCGCCACCAGGGAAGTCTGGCAATGTGCTTTTTACAAGCAGACTTGTGGACCATGACTAAAGGACATGCACAGATTCCAGTTCAATACATGGCAAGGCATTTAAGGAGCTGCCAATGGAGCTGACTTTTTGATTATTCTAGCAAGTAGAGACTCATCAACGAATACAGTAATCCCACTCTGCAAAGCTGGAGCCTGGCTGAAAGGAGCATTCCCACCAGACTTTCTGTGCCATAGCAAAGGAGATGCACAGTCTGCAGCTGGGTACACTAAGACATTGTTTGACCTACTATACAACCGTGCACTTCATAACAGGGTAAAATTGCAGTAATAAAATGTCTAACATTTCTCTGAAGTTATATTCCATAAGCTTAAAATTCAGATGTACTTATTTAAAGCATTGAAAACATTGGGCTCTAAGAATGTTTATGCATAAGGTTAATATCTACCCCATAGGGATTTATATATTTCTACACAAATACCTCCAGTTTATCTGAACGCATCGGTTTTGGACCAGGAGCTCCTGGCAGTGGGAGAGGCGGGTTTCCAGAAATCAGCACAGGTGCATTTGGTAAAAGTTCGGCAGGGACCAGGCCCATCCCAGGATGAGGTAAGTAGGGATTGAAAGCCATGGCAGGATTAGCTGCCAGGGATGGAGTCACAGGAAAAGAAGTCTGTATGATTAAAAGAGAAAAAAAGGTGTTAGAGGTCAATAGAATATTCCTATTATTACACAAGGAAGCATTCTTTCAAAAAGCTCAAGTCATATCAAAAGTTACCATTGTATTTTCTGCTTTATTTTTAGTCTCATACTAATTCCCATAAAGGAGGAGTTCCTTTTAAAACCACAAATCTCTTTGAGTAACAAATTTATTGGTAACCTGATAAGCCAAGCCACATAATTTTAACAGTCATAAGTAAATTAAATCCCACTGATGGAGTCTGTTCCAAATGTGTTTTCTCTAGCACTTCCATTTTTACCTAAAAACCATGTCACCAACGATATCAAATACGTGGGCAATCTGCCTTATCTCCTCACACAAGCATGGCCTTTGCACACAGACTTCAGGTTCTCCCCCTTCATCCCACCCTCTTCCTTCCCTTCCCCTTCCTCGCAGTACTGCTTGGCTCCAAAGCTGCTGGTCCTACCATGGTTCCCAACTGCCCTACCAAACACTTGCTTCTTGGCCCACTATCAATTAAGGAAGAAAGCAAGAAGGCAGGAAGAAAGGGGTAGATTTTGAAAAGTGAGAGCTGTAAGAGCTTCTTGCTGTCTATCTAAAATGAAATTAGTACGGTCATTTTTTTTAGAGGTCTTATTTTACAAATGAATCTGACTTGCCTAGCCTTGTCTTTATCTGAGGGATCAGATGATGTGCACAGTTTAAAAGGGGTCCTGAACATGCTACGAGAATCCCTATTAGGCAGGAAGAGATAACAGGATTATAAGGTACATACACTAGAGTATAACTTGTAAAGAAAAGTCTTGGAAATGCAAAGGAATCTTACTGGCTTTTCTATTTTTTTTATTAACAGGTTATCTTATTTGACTCAAATCTTATTGTAAACATCACAAAAAATGTTAATCTCCATAAATACTCAACCTTTATGGAGACAACAAAAAACTAATTTAGGCTAATTGAAAATAAATTCTGAACTGACAAATACATATAATGTATGGTAACACAGCATAGTTATAAACACTTCACTCTAGATGATACACAGTTTTGTTATTAATTCCCACTTAATCTAAATGGAAATTATTGAAAACTTTTAGTCAAATGTTTGGTTTTTCTTTTTTTTTTGACATCTTTATTGGAGTATAATTGCTTTACATTGTTGTGTTAGTTTCTGCTGTATAACAAAGTGAATCAGCTGTACATATACATATATCCCCATATCTCCTCCCTCTTGCGTCTCCCTCCCACCCTCCCTATCCCACCCCTCTAGGTAGTCCTGATCTCAAAGAGTTTCATATATATACTGCCTTTATTATCTGTAACCACATAATTTATCACTTTACTGTGCTGTTTTCCAGTTTGTTCCGTATGTGGGTGTCTTTTCTTCTCAATGTGGTCATAATTTCTTTGACAGTTCTCTTGTCTCCCCTATAGTACCCAATATATAGTGAATGACTGATATAATCAATGACATAATTTAAAAATAATGTAAGCATTTTAATGAATGAATAACAAGTCATGGTTAAATATAGTGCATTTCTAATAGTGACTTTATAAGGTAGGTAGCGCATTGTCATGCAAATGGTGATGTCTCATGTATTACTAATAGCATTGTTCTTTCTTGCTTTCTTTTTATTTCTTTCACTAAAACAATAATCTGTTGCACTGCCAAGCTATGCCCACACCTTCTGCTAAATCACATTAATAGGAACAGCTCTAAATGCAGGTAGAATAGAAGTCTATTGAGTATGAAGTGGGGGGCGATCTATATTCATGGTGCCACTCCCTAGTCGGACTTGCAACTTTCAATAGCACAGCCTTCTCCGTGAAACCCCTGTTATAAACAACATTCAGCTTGGAAGGAAGGACTTCCCCATTAGCACTCTACCTTACATGAGTTTATCATTAGCTAACTGGCAAATTTGGAAGGGCAGAAAGAGCATGCCCCCTCCTCCCCAAACTGGCAAGACTCACCAGGGTTAAGCAGAGAAGGCATGGTGGCCAAGAGCTTTAAGAGGAAAGGAGTGACGTCAGGTGGCAGAAAAGATGATGGGGCAGTCAGGGAGGTGCTTTAAGGTTTGAGGACAAAAGCCAAGGGCTGACCCAGCCTAACTAGCGCTGTGATGTAACAGGGAATAGGGACATGTCACACTTCTCATGGAATGAAAACTATTGAATTAAAAGGAAAACTTGCAGGTGAGTGAATTTTCCAGATTAAAAAATCATTAATCACTAATAAATAACCGATCAATTAATAATATTTAAGAATAATGTACATGTAAGCAATGCTTCCTATTTATAATAGCTCTGAACTTCTGTATTTTTTCCTTCCTTTTTTTGGGGAAATTTCCTGGTTAACTTCTGCTTTCTTTAGAATATGTTTTAACCCTCTCACATTTGTTATATGTTCCAATTATATGAAAACAAGCTGAAAATGAAAAGTCTATATAAATAGTACAAGGGACTTGCTGAAAAAGTTTAGGGTTTGTAAGGTTATACTGTGCCATGTTTAGGTTTTGAAGTTAGTATTGTAGATTTTATAACCATTTTCCTCCTTGGTATAAACTTCATTCTATAACTCTGTTTATTGAGAAGCAGTTTTTTTTTATTCCCAACCCTCGGGCACAGGGAGGAACTCCTGAGTTTCTTATTTATTTTCAAATGGACATTTCTGTTTCTCACCACCACCTCTGCCCCAGGGTAACCACTCCATTTTCATGAATTTGAACATTCAAGGGCTTAGCTTTAGTTAACAGCCACCTGTTATATCAGGCAGCCTGCAAGTTCACACATTCAATTTTAATAAGCGACTTTAATCCTTCCTATACCTGTATTGCAGCCTTTGATGTCAGTTGAGCTAACATGAACCAATTAGTGGGGTAATCTTAATATTAAAGAAAAAGGTTCCTAACGGGTTGAATCTGATTTCTATTTACAACCTGAATGGTCTGGGCACTTAAATATGTTTCAGATATTCACTCAAACCTAAATTATTTCCTAAATATTTGAAAATATGAGAAAACTTTCCCTCCTAGAACAGGGGGTATGGATTTTCATCTTTCTCTGAGACTTATAAAACCAACAAGAATGATGGCGACAACTGACTATATGAATAAAACGATCACCTAGACAATTATTTACCCTCAATGTCTCTTGCAGTATTAGCTGCTAGGGTAGGAATTCCCGCGAGCTACCAGTTACTTGCACAGTACCTAGGAACTATCAGGGCCTTAGGAAATGCCTTCTAAAATTTGGTGAATTGCCTCTAGAACAGAGGCACCTAATCTTTTTCGAGTCCTGAACTTCTCTGAGAGTCTGATGAGAGCTGTAGACCCTGTCCACGGAAAAATTCATATGTGCATAAACTGCATGTGATCTCAAGAAGTTCAAGGACCTCATGAAACTCACCCCTGGTGTGGGGTTATGGACGACTTACTGTTTAAGAGCTTGTGTTCTAGGGTAACAGTTGGCAAACCACAGCTCCTGAACCAAACCCAGCCTGCCCTGTTTTTGTATGGCCAGAATGGTAAGAGTGGTTTCTACATTTTTATTTTTTTTTTAATTTTATTTGAATTATAGTTGATATACAATGTTGTGTTAGTTTCTGGTGTACAGCAAAGTGATTCAGTATATATATATATATACACACACACACACATATATACTACTTTTTCATATTCTTTTCCATTATGGTTTATTATAGGATATTAAATATAGTTCCCTGTGCTATACAGTAGGACCTTGTTGTTTATGCATTCTATACGTATTAGTTTGCATCTGCTAGTCCCAAACTCCCAATTCAACCCCCCCCACCCCTCCCCCCTGGCAACCACAAGTCTGTTCTCTATGTCTGTGAGTCTGTCTCTGTTTTGTAGATAAGTTCATTTGTGTCACATTTTAGATTCCACATATAAGTGATATCATATGGTATTTGTCTTTCTCTTTCTGACTTACTTTACTTAGTATGATAATCTCTAGGTCCATCCATGTTGCTGCAAATGGCATTAATTCATTCTCTTTTATGGCTGAGTAATATTCCATTGTATACATATACCACATCTTCTTTATCCATTCATCCATTGATGGACATTTAGATTGTTTCCATGTCTTGGCTATTGTAAATAATGCTGCTATGAACATAGGGGTGCATGTATCTTTCCAAATTATAGTTTTGTCTGGATATATGCCCAGGAGTGGGATTGATGGATCATATAGCAACTCTATTTTGTAGTTTTTTGAGGAACCTCCATACTGTTCTCCATAGCGGTTGTACCAATTTACATTCCCACCAACAGTGTAGGAGGGTTCCCTTTTTTTCCACACCCTCTCCAGCATTTGTTATTCTCTACCTTTTTAAATGGTTGAAAAAAAGTACAAGATAAGTAATATTTCATAACACATGAAAATTATATGCAATTCGTGTTTCAGTGTCCATAAATAAATTCCACTGCACTCACTCGTAGACCTATATAACAAAAAGTGTGGATATCTGTTTTCTCTCTTGTTACAGAAGTACCTACATAATATCCTCAACTTTGTTTCTTTCCCACAAATCCTCAAATACTTTTATTAGTCATTTAGAGAAAATTTTGCTGACCCTCATTCTAAAGGTTCCAAAAAATAAAGCACTCCATCAATTTCTGAAGTAAAGGACTAATTATATAAAAATCTATTGGTGTGAATTTAATACTTGTAGCAAGATTCCATAAGCTGAAGAAGTTAAACTTTAGAAACAGATACTAAAGTATTCACTAAAATGTTCTTTTACATAGTTAGTAAAATTCATGTTCTTAACTATTTGTTTATAAAACAATAACTACTCAGTGACTAAGAATGGGGAGATAGATGGACTCCTGTAAAGGTAAAATTTTAGGAGCCACCACATTTTGGCCTTAAAGGATTCTGAAGCACCTCTGAATAATAATACAGCTCAGTGTAAAATGATGCCTCAAATAAATATGTCTAGTTCACATATACATCTTAGTAACACGGATTTATTACTTAAAATGAGTTATTCCTCAAGCTAGTATAAAGAAAAAAATTAAATGTTATGCTAAATCCATCTCTGTATCTCCCCACAGCCTAGATCTATTTGTAGTTACTTGAATAATATCCAAGGTCAGTTACAATTATTGTTGGATGAATGCAAGACACTTAAGTCACTTAGGCTGATCCTGGCCTGAAGTCAACATCATAATTGAGGTCTCCTCTCTCTAAACTCCTGTCTAAAGGTGGACGACTAAACATTTTCTTTTATAGGATGGTAAACATTTGGTAACAATTTGTTGACTTGATTTTAATACCAGAAAAATAGCACTCTTAACTTTATCACTCATAAGACCTTAATTTTATTACTCATTTACAAGCATTTATACAGTACAAAAGGAAGCCCCTTTCCCCAGTCACCATGCATATTTCTATCCTTAGATAATCCCAAAGCACAATGAAATGTATCATTTTTGTTTCCATCAGACTTTACTAGCTGTTGACGAGGAGCACAACTGAATCGTTTTTGTTTCACAGTTTTTGCTTGGTCATCTCCACATTCTCTGAGCGTTGTTCCAGGGGGACTGAAGTGGCCAAAAGGCACACTGCAGGAGGCCCACATAACCTCCAGACTAGTTAATTGGTCCCTCAATAATTGAGAGTGAACTTTATAAACAGATGCAAGCCGATAGTGGTGTTTATGTACTAATCACACTTGTTAATGAATAAGTCACTGTGGCCCAAGAGAGAGTGAAGAAAAACAAATACATTCAAGGGTCAAAGTGAATAGTTATCTTCACCTAGACCTGGCTTTTCTGACCTTATTAATCATGGAAGTCTCCAAATAAGGGGAAGCATTGAAGGAAGACAGGTAGGGGAAGGGTCGGTAGATTATTGTGCGTATAAAAGGTGTAAAGTATCACAAGAAAGAGGGAACAAGTCATGGTTTGGATCTGCCTGTAGGTGGTGGGAGAAGCTGCAGAGCAGGTCAGGAATTATAATCCACAGCTGATTCCTAGAGGTAAGGATCTGGCAGAAGGGTAAATGACTTCTTCCTCAGATGGGTGAGGGGATTTTAACTTTGCTCCTGAGACGTGAACAAGAACTGCCCTAAAGGTTATTTGTTGGTGAATCACTATGTAATAACAGTGACAATTCAATTAACTTTAGTATACCACTAGGAAAGAAAAAGTATTTTAAAAATCAAGTGGTTACCCAATTTTAACAACGGGTATGAAAAAAGGAAGGGTTTGGGGGGAGGGGGAAATGGCAAGAGCTGAGAAAAGCAAAGAACCCACAGGAAGCCTGGAGACTAGAGACATCTCAGTGCAAATCCAGGATAAATGGATGCAAAGGGTTATAATTATCAGAGGTTCAACAAAGCACCACCACCACCGCCACCAAAACAACAACACAAACTAAAACGAAACCTTGCATGGCTAATATAAAAATACTCTACGGAGGAAAAAAGAAAGCCCAAAGCTATAAAAATACGGAGGATCAGGTACAAAGCAGAAACGATGGGGATCACGAAAACATTAATCCACCATTTCACTACTGTTAGATCATATATTTCTAGAGGGTAGAGACTGTTTCTAATTCACCTTTTAATCCATCTCTTACTCTTATAAATGCCTGGCACAGAGTAGATGCTCAAGAAATATTTAGTGAATTGAGTCAAAAGGGATTCCTAAGCCATTGATTACTTTTAGGTTTACCAGTTAGAAAAATCCAAATCAAAAATCACCAAACAAAAGAAACACTCAGGGATCGAAAGTTAGTGGCAGAGAGATTGAAAAATCCATCAGTTTTGGTCTCTATCTCGGAAAACTTTAAGCAGAAGACCACTCCCAAACGGTCTTTTGAAATGCTAAACAGTATTAGAAGCACAGGGTACTGTATAACACATACACATGCATGTGCACATGCACGTACGCACACCCACACATATGTATGCGTGGCAGTTTTTAATTGGAGTGGCTAAATCATCAGTATCAAAAGGTATCCAATAAAGAGTCTGGAAAAAAAAACGGTTTAGTGATACTACAGACTGAAATATGCAACTTCTTATTACAAAATGTGTGGTCCCAGGGGACGATTGAATTGCTAATGTTTCTGATATCCACAGAATGGTTTAAGAGGGGAGACTAGGTGAAGAAGGTTTTCAAATAATATTTAGTACATCTATAAAGATTATTATGGCAGATTAGGATTATTTGGGGGAAAGATTATTATCAGGTGGGGAGGGCAACCACATTTTTTCACACTAGGTCTCCTGATGGCCCTCTCAGTGACAAACCACTGAACTCTACTGATCTGAGCAAGAGGATGGTGATAAGAAAAAAAATATCATCCTCTCTAGGTGAGATTGCCAAGCATTGGCTTTGTTTCTCGTTGCTGTTGTGATTTTTTATCCTCCGTCAGGGAAAACGATTTTCACAGATCCTCCCAACTTCCTTGCCTTCACCTCACTGGTGATGAACGGCAAGCCATGCTGAGGTAGCTGCTGGAGCTTAGACTGTGACCGCAAGCAGGAAAGCTAACGGGCCCACATGGTCTCATTAGCACCAGCCTCTCACCAACCGACCTAACCAGATCCAGAGGAGGACACAAAATGGGCTGAGAGGAGATTACATTTTAATTTATCTCCTGGGAATATATGAGGGAGGATAAAGGGAGAGTGTTGAGATTCCTCACTATCAAAGAAACTGCGCACTGTAAAGATATCATGTACAAATGTCCTCTGTTTGACAGCAAAAGTACAGCATTTTCATTTCACTTTTTAAAAAAACAGATTTCACATTGTCTATTAAGCCGAGTGGGGCAAGGCAGCAAACCTCCAGCTGGTGTGATTTATTTTGCTTTACTCTAAAAGGAGCTTTAAGCTGTGTGACATGCACAGCCTCGGGAAAGGACCTGAATAACTACTCTACTTTGGACAAGTAACTGCAATCAGGAGTGAATCCAGGATCTGTGGGGCCCCAAGTTTAGGCCTTCAGAACAAAGGATACACAAATATTTTTGGCAAATTTTACAAACACACTGTAAACACATTGCTACGCCTCCTCCCGGGGCCCTGGCATGACACCACGCTAATGAGGGGCCCTGAGCCTTCACTAACCTCAAGGTAAGCCTACACCTGGGAACAATTTGTGGAACAAATACATAATATTAGGTCTCAGTTGCTACATCTAAAAGTAAAATCTTTTCTAATTTTTTAGAAAACTTAGTAAAATCTTGATAAAACTTTGGGCTTTTAGCATGGTATCACTCCAAACACTCCTGTGATATGATCTGCTCAACCTCGGTCAATGTGGAATTTCACATGATAATGACAGTCATAATTATATTAAGAGCATATTAATCTTTTTTTTTTTTTTTTTTTTTGCGGTACGCGGGCCGCTCACCGTTGTGGCCTCTCCCGTTCTGGAGCACAGGCTCTGACCGCGCAGGCCCAGCGGCCACGGCTCACGGGCCCAGCCGCTCC
Source organism: Aethalodelphis obliquidens (assembly GCF_003676395.1). NCBI lineage: Eukaryota > Metazoa > Chordata > Mammalia > Artiodactyla > Delphinidae > Aethalodelphis > Aethalodelphis obliquidens. The sequence goes on along the minus strand of NW_020838059.1, from coordinate 650,812 downwards.
GCGGCACGTGGGATCCTCCCAGGCCGGGGCCCGAACCCGCGTCCCCTGCATCGGCAGGCGGACTCTCAACCACTGCGCCACCAGGGAAGCCCCAAGCATATTAATCTTATAATTACATAATGCCCGTCGTCCACTGACTTGAACATTTTGCAAAAATCACTTTACAAAACACCGAATGTCACCACATTGAGATGAAAGACGTAAAGGTTGTCATTCATCGTTTCATGAGTAGGTAAACTGAGAGACTCACTGAAGAATCTTCATTAAAATTCACTGTAATTTCTGTATTGTCCATGAGACTGGTAATCTGGAAAATGGATAGAATTTCCTTTTCCATTAAATCTACAAAATGTCTTGCTCACCTTTTTAATGATAATTTTTTAATAGAAGAGTCCTGACAACAGGGAGATAGCATATATACTTCAGTCAATCAAACTAATTTATGTGAGCTAGAAAAACTATAACTCCGGATGAATATGCAAAATGTAGAATGTATCTTGGTGAGGGAAGGATATTATCCTTTCATCTTTAACTACAAAATCATTTAATATTTTCAAAAGTTAAAAAGTAAATAAATATTTTGCAATTTTACTTCTATTCACTTAAATCTGTCCCGGTCCAAAGTTGCATAGAGTAATATAATATCTTAGAGGTCCTATTTAATTAAAGAAGAAAAACGTTCAAAACACGGGAGCCTAAAAATACTGAAATTATTCACTAATTAGTATATCTCCCTTCCTCTTATCTACTGCAACTTCCTATTTTTCCCCATTTGGTCCTGAAGTGTTACATCACCTTCATTCCTTACTATATTAATGTCAGACAGACATATAAGCTTGTTTCTGAGAAATATATTTGGTAAATAGAATTGTAAAAATGATGCAAAAAGGTGGGGAGGGTCCAGACAGACATGAGATGATTCTATCTGTGATAAACAAAAAGACTGAAGTCCCGTGTTTATAGCCTCTGTGGTTTGGAACACCATGACTTGGCCACAGGAATGCAAGTCATGAAAAGCATACAGCAGACCGGAGGACTTGGCACACCGTGATGGATGATCCAGTAATCTCTGTATGAATCATCAGGTGAATACACCCGACTGGGTCAAGTTTACCTGCGTGTAAAGAACTGGTTCTACGTGAATCATCACATTCAAACAGAGAAGCAAAAGGAATTTACTAGATATAGACAGGTCTAGATTATACAAAATGTCTGAGCCAAAAATATTTTTAATAGCCTTCTAACATCATATCCACCTTTTACATGCATATATTACATCCAGCAGTGAGAATCCTTCCTTGGAAATTTCTTTCTGTAATGAAGATTCCAAGTTGTGAAAAGACCTGAAATTTTGAAACATTAGCTTTGCTTGAGAGTTGGAATCCAATGTGTCTGCTTGCCCTAAAATTCTTCTCCAGTGCTCGTGTCTGCCTCTTAATTATGCCAACGGGAGTTCTTAATTGTACAATTTTTTGCTGTGAACATCAGCAACTATCTCTCTTAAACTGCACTGAAAAATACTAGGGAGTCACACCCTTTGCCTCACTTGCTAAACTTCCTCAATAAAGCTAACAAGAGCTTTCTGAGGTGGAATTTTATACGTGCAAATGTCAATTTAGACCTGTTAGATACAGTGAACAAACTTGCCTGCTACAGCAAGCATTCTACCCGAATTGACTAGGTGTGGCTTTTATTCATTGCTCAGTCACACTGAACAGAATCTGTTCTCTAGCTACATTTAGGTTGACGTTCCCTTTATCTGGGGGCTTATAATAAGCAAAACAGACTCAATTTTCCAAAAGCAGATGTGCTCTTCTGTTATCCTAGAAACAGATCAAAGTGTGCTTTGTGGGAAGACCTGAGGTTCAAGGCAGTGATACCAAATGGGTCTTAATATGCAGCCAGACAAACAGCAGGACTGGAAATTTAAACAAAAGCTTGAATATTTTAGAGAAAAGAATCAGATGATCAGGGCGGGAGGGGGGTGCGGTTAGAAGGGATAGAGAGTTGTTTGGGGAAGAGTAGGTACCAAGGAAATGAAGTAAAATTATACATTGCTTCCATAGTAAAATCAAGATCCATAATAAAGAACAGTTCTTTCAAGTCAGACTGGTAAATGTCACTTAAAATTGCTCACACTAGCTCAATTACAACATGCCCACAAGGCAGCTTTCTAGACCACAAGAGAAGATCATATCAAACATCTCGAGGTTAGCTTTTTGTACACAGAGTAACTACAGAAATCAATCTTTTATCAGTTTATCACATCACAACAGCTACTGTTAAATAATCTACAAGGTAGAAAAGCAATTTCCAATTGTTCCCTGGGGTCTTCTAAGCAATGTCTTGTGTCTTGTGATATGCTATAAAATAAATTGTATTCCTGTGAGTCATATCAGTCATATTCTGCAGCCTGAAATTGCCCTCATTGAAGAAAAAAGGGAAATGTATTCTGTTATAGAAAGCATGGAGGATCAAATTAGAAAGCACAAGAGGCTGAAAAACTCCATGAATCTCTCACTGGACTCTAAAAAGCCACTCCCTAATCAATAATGCATGAAGGGTTGAGACTTGGCATGGAGATACTTGACTGGAGGCTGAAGGGAAGATGAATAGTCTGCCTTCCGTCTTTACCCCTATTTTACCCCAGGCCCTTGCTCTATGATTCCCTGAAATAGGGTAGTTGACTGATGTCCCTTGACCTATGAAAAAATATATGCTCCAGCTGTATAGGAAATGCTGGGCTCAGGTGTGTGATAAAATCTGGCTCCTATTCTTTGCTCAGTCTGAAACTGGGACATCCCACAAGAGGCCAAGAGGAGTAATGGTGGGTTAAAGGCTCCCTCGCTTTATTCCCCATCTACTCACATTTTCTGGACTCACCAAGCATATTCATTTCTCTGTGGCTTTGTTCATACTATTCTCAATATCTAGAACACTTTCTCTTCCTTATCCCTTCAGGAGTAAGGACAAACTGAAATACTTCAGTGTTTGAAAGCTAAGGACAGAGTTTGAAGGAGTTCAACCATGTAAAGTATTACTAAAGATCAAAGGGGAACTCCAGGGAGCTCACTGGTGACCTTCTGGGAACGAATTTATCAATGTAATTAATCAGCACTGAATTCCAAGGCAAATGTTTTTGGCAAATGAATAGCGTAAAACATGAAATCTATTTATGCTACTTAAAATTTTCTAGACATTCTGGAAAGAGTATCATGGTACAGAATTTTAGTGACTTGTCAATGCCTCAAGCACCTGTTTTTTGCATTATCTATAAAGATGTACCAATTAAGGAGTACCCTATCTATACAGATGTCCTTGAATTCTGAGAAACAACTTTCTAATGAGATACACTTTGCTGAGAGCAGATTGACCTATTCCCACATTTTTGTTGCATCTAAATACTATATACATCTTTCAGTTTTCAGTGTGTTCATTATATAGTCACCAATGAAGTGGGTTACAAAAAAGAAAACATAAGCCTTTCAAATTAGTATCCGGATAATGGTTAAAAGGAAATAGGCCAGCTGGAATTAGAATGAGACACCATGGAACTAAATTTGAGACCTGGAAGAACTCAGTAGACAGGGACAGTTTTCAATTCCCCCTTAAAACTCTAAGACCAAACTACAACTTTATATTTTAAGGTATCAGGACAAGATGAATTCTCTGTAGGACAAAATTACTTTTTAGGTGATCCATTTAAACTCACTGATCCACACAAATACTAGACATTGGTCTAGAATGACGCCAAAATATTATTAATTTCAGCAAAGGGAAACTGTGGCTAGATTAAGTTAAAACCCCCATCAACTACCTGGCCAGTATTCCTCAAGACTGTCAAGGTCATGGGAAACAGGGAAAGACTGAGAAATGGTCACAGACCAGAGGAGAGAGGGGAGACAGGATTCAAATAAATGCACTGTGGTATCCTGGATTGGACACTGGAACAGAAAGGGTACACTAATGGAAAATCTGGTGAAGTCTGAATAAAGTCTGGAGTTCAGTTAATAGTAATGTGTAAATGTCAGTTCCTTAGTTTTGACAAATATACCATGGAAATATAAGATATTAACAGTGGGGGAAACCAGGTGAGGGGTAATATGGGAACTCTCTGTACTATGTTTGCAACTTTTCTTTAAATCTAAAATTATTTTAAAATAAAAAGTCTATTAAAAAGTCACAACAAAACTACCATCAAAGAGCAAGGAAATTTCTTTGAATTAATATCCTAAAATTAAAAGGGTTATATGTAATAATAATCAAACCTCTTCCTCCTCTTAAAATGTCCCTGCTCCTTTATTAATATTCTTCTATAAACTACATTCATGGTTCCTGCAACCCAGGTTTTAAATCCAACGCACCCGATTGCTCCCTTCATGTGCACAGCAGCTTTGTAGTGTCAATTACCTATCAGCCTGCATCCTCAATCCTTTGGTGACTAACTTCCCAAAGGCCCTGCAAGGTTATTCCAATGTAGATATATATCCTTAAAAAATAAAAGACATACATATGCAATTTTGAAAAAGCAGCACTGTGACTTACAAGTGATGGCATTTGACCATTTTGGAGCATAAACTGCATCTGCTGGGCAAACATGGCTGCAGCAGTCTTTTGTTGAATCAGATTGTTCCGTCCATTAATTTCCAGCTGCGTTTTTAAATGCGGTGGAGGGTGAAGGTACTTGCAGTTCTCTCTAGCACACCGACCCTGAAAATGAAGGATTAGATGAATTTACATTAATATTTCTAAAAATCTGGTGTGGCTAAGAAAATAAGAAAAGTTTATTAATCTCTTAGCATATGTGATGTACTTATGTATATGTCATAAGTACTTTACTTGAATGAATGCATTCAGTCTTCATACAAGGCCGCTAAGACTGATACTCTCATAATCTTCATCTTCCAGGTGAGGAAACTGAGACTGAGAGAAGCTTGCACAGCTAACATGTGACAAAACCAGAACTAAAACCCAGTTAGTCTAGTCTGATTCCAGAACTTATTCTCTTAGCCACTTTGCTCTGCTCTACTTTGATACGCATCAACTTATGTTTAAAATATAAAACATTAGGAATAGTGTATCATCATAACATTACAGATTTATATAAAAATTTCCCAACGTGAGACATCATGCATGTTAAATATGATTTAGGGTGTGGATCTACATATACAATCAGGAAAACGGAGGGAAAATGTTACATATATACACATAAATGTATCTTAAAACTTTTAGATCCATTATTCTGGACAATTTTGGCTCTCAAGTTTTTTCCTGAATCCATACAATGTGAGAAACATCCTGAAATCCACTGATATTTTGTTAATCAAAGAATAAATCTCTACCTTGGGGCTATGCTGTTCTGTAGATTCCGGAGGCACTGGCCCTGGATCACTTGGATAATTGAGACCAAAGTGTACTTGGGAGTGTCTGGTATTCGAATGTTTTATGGATGGTTTAAGCACTTCCAGACAGGATCATATGTCAGTCCTGTGGAACCAAACATGCGTTTGGTATTACCTAAATGCTGATATGGCTGATAATTATGGTGTTGACTATGTGGTAGCAAAGGATGTCACTGAACAGGTATTTATCACATTCTCAAATGTGACCTGTTGTGTTTGTTTAACTCTTGAGCACTGGGCAAAGCAGCTAATGATTCTCTCATTTGGATTACTAGGTCTGCCATAATCCTTTTAAGATAAGCACAACTGCAAGCCATTCTTTTTCCCACAGTTGCTAAGATCCTTCATAGTGCGTGAGCTTACTGGAGGGAGGGGTGGGAAAAAAAGGCAACTTTTTTTTGAACCCAAGAGCGCAAGTTGCTAGGCCACCCGAATTCCCAGGAGAAAGTCAGTTAGTTCATCAAGTGTTTTCAACACATGCTATGAATTTTCCCTATTTATGATGCCTTAACGGATTATGTAATCACTTCTCCATATTTAGTTATCTTGTTATCCAAGCATTCCTATAATTTCACTGAGAATCAAGGTGTGTCCTTCAAAATTTTAGAGAGTTACCTATAAAGCAAAAGCAGATGCACTGCAACTGCTCTTTTAAATATCAGATCAGTGGGACGAGGTGGCTCTTTTATTTTATCTCCCCTGGCAGGAAGCTGAGTATAACTTAAAACATAGCTTGAGAAGTCAAGGAAGCCACTATTGTTTTCCATCAGGCTTGTCCTGTTGTTTCTCAGTTTGATCAAATTTTTAATCAAATTATTTATAAAATCAAATAATACCCTAGTTTCAATGTGTTTTTATATTTCTCTGGAAATCCTGGAAAAGGAAGAATTTCTTGGTAGTAAGAGTTGAGGGTGGTATGAACCCAGTCTTCCTGAACTCATTAAGTAGCCTAGGAAACAGCTACATAATTTTAGTACATATAAGGACTATAAGGAAATCCTTATATGCGCTAAAAATTGCGGTAATGGAGGGTTCCCCCCAGTAATGTCCCCCCTAAGAGAAAACATAAGCTTCTTTTTTTTGTTTGTTTTTTGCGTTACGCGGGCCTCTCACTGTTGTGGCCTCTCCCGTTGCGGAGCTCAGGCTCCGGACACACAGGCTCAGCGGCCATGGCTCACGGGCCCAGCCGCTCCGCGGCACGTGGGATCTTCCCGGACCGGGGCACGAACCCGTGTCCCCTGCATCGGCAGGCGGACTCTCAACCACTGTGCCACCAGGGAAGCCCCATAAGCTTCTTTTTACACCTACTACAACCTGCATCAAAGCAAAGATAGTCACAAGGATTTTAGTTCCCAGATTCTCCACCCTCTACCCAGTATAACTGGGATTATCTGGTTCAGAATTAACAGCTCAGGGGAAGTAGTGACACTTGGTGGCTTCCAGGGCCAAGCATGGTAGTTTATACTTCCAGCGTTTCTCTTTTCCTCCCACACCCTAACATTAAAGATTTCCCCAAGGTACAGTCCTAAATCCTCTGCTCTCCTCCTTAATCTCTTTCCCCTGGAGAAATGAAGTGCTGGTAAAATTTCATCTCTCACTGCAATTGCTCAGATCTTAAATCTCTATCTCTACCTCTGACCCCTCTTCTGAATTTCAGGTCTTTTTTATCACTACCTGCAGCTGCATTTGGAAATCCTGCCCCCTAACCAGGTCTAAGCAACTTAGTCCTGACCTTCCTTCTCCTTAGACTATCTTTCCTCTTGCTGCCTACTAGCATTTAGGGCCATTGCTCCAATTCCCAGGCTTTGGGACAGTTGCATAGCAGCCCTGAAAAAAGAAACCAGGCACCTGCTGAGCAGGATTGCCTTAGGATCACAAACCCACCTTGATAGCTTTCCCAGACAAGTGGCAAACACAACCATAAACATTTAAACAGAACACAATTTGTAACCCACTCCCTGCGCCCCCAAAATTAGATGAGGACTCTCTCTTACATTCAGGAATTCCAAACAATAGATCAGTTAAAAAAAAAAAAGGAAAAGGAATACCTTAGGATTTTTGCCATTTGTTACAGTTTAGAATTTTAACGTCATTTACACTGAATGTCATCAGAGAGGAGAGGAGAATGGAAGGGAGTGAGAGAACATGGTGTATTTGGCACATTTCCTGCCAATCTACAGATAAAGAATTGCTACCTGCCTTTGTGCTGTTGTGTTACTGTCCTTTATATATAATAACTTTTCTTAAGCTTTTTCTTGGGAAACTAATGACATTTTTACAAATCAAAAATGGTACACAGAAATAGAAAAAAAATTACACTTTAAAAATTACATCAAGTTAGGCTATAAAACTAAAGTATGGAATATGAGGCAGCATAAGATTTTAAAAAACTTATTCATCTTAGTTATGAGATTTTACTTGATTTATAAAGCATTCTCTTTTGAATGACAGAATCCATCATTTAATTCTATAACAATGCAAATGCACAGAAACACTACCTTACCAGAGACTGCTTCTTATGTTAAAGAAAGCTTATAAAGAAAAAAAAAACAACCTGCATTTTCTCTCCAAACAATAGATGAGAACAAATAATTTAACATCAACGTTATCTGTGGAACACAATATTTCAAAAGAAAGCCAAGCCCCTCAAGTTTTTTCAAAACGACTTTAGGACTCAGGATAATATATTTATATGCACAACACTTGGTGATAACAAATCTCCCCTGTATTAATTCTTCAAGATGCCCAAACTTAATTACAGGCCAAAATACTTTCATTGGAGCTGAGGAGAGGGTGGCAAACTTTGCTCTTGACGTTTGCTAACATTTGCTTTTAGTCCTTGGAGGGGATTAAGGCTTTGGTAAGCAAGTATGAATGGGATGGGGTGGAGGCTGAGGAGGGATCTGCCCAGCACAGTATGTAATCACTTATTGGTTTTGTCCTTTGGAAAACCAGAGACTATGGAGTAGAAAGGTTCCAATGTTTTCCTGAGGCCAGCTAAGCACTCTTGAATGGGCCACAAGACTCCCTATCACATCAGGTCTATAACAGCCCAGAAACCATCTTGCGCTGAAAAAAAATCACCCATTGTGTTTCCCAAGCCAAGTCAATGTTGTCCAAGCCCTCCTTCTAGAGCCGCAGGTTCAGAGTTGCCATGTGCTCAGTGCAAAGTAGGACACCATGTCATAAACGACTCTAAATGTCGTACCTGTGAAAATTGCCATCCACTGGTAGAGCTGGCTCTATCCTAAAAACAGCAGCTAAGGCTGGTCAAGATGTGTAAACCTCTCTCCCTCCCCTCCACAGACACACAAAATTAAAGCATTGAAGAGATTAGAGTGCAAGCTCATTTAGGCTTGCCTCAATTTCACTCCTTTTCCATTTCCTTTGGCCTCATTGGGTTTTTCACTGTGATACGGAGTCAAGAAAATAGCAAGGTGATTCAATGGGAAAGTGATTCTCTGCTGAAATAAGCACTAGTATATCTATGAAGCTTCCCGCTCCCCTTTCCCATCTACTCTCTTTGAAAAAGCACCCGAAAAACAGCAGGGGAATAAATGACCAATGAAATTTCTGAAATACATCAAAAAGTTGATGACAGACAAAGGAAAAAGTTGCAGAGCATTCATAAAACCTCCCAAATTCAATCTATTTCCTTTTTCCTACCTTCAGGCTTTTCACAAATGAGCACAAAGAGTACTTGAGTGAAAGAGAAAAGTAGCATTGTAGAGATTCAAATCCCACCCAAGTCTTGGGAGTTATGAGAGTGAGAGTCTGTCAGAGACAAGACTTCCCGGGCACTTGGTGGTAGAAACCCCCTGTGAAGTGTACTTTTTTATGTTCATGAGAGAAAGCTCTACCATCCATCAGAATAAGAAAAGGACCCCAGGAAGCTGAAAATTACCCTTTGTCAATCACCAGTATATTAACAGGAACAGCTGTTTGCAGAATGACTTGCTTCTTCAAATACATTAGGAATTATGGGGGGAAAAAGCTCTCAAATACAGTGGTAACTGGATTACTTTTTCAAAGACATCTCACTGCTCTGCTAGACTATCAAGAGTTAAAAGTTAAATGTTAAATAAAGGCAATGAAGAGATGATTTGATTTCTATGAAAAAAGTTATTTCATTTTAATGATCATGTGTTAAATGAAAAACCCTCTTGATTATACTGCCCCACTGAAACGTACTTACATATGCATAGACATGGCTTCTCAGAGGAAGTAACAGTAATTTTAGAATTACAAATGATACGTAGTAGGTTGCCTGGTTCCTACAACCATCACGGACCTATTAAGGGCTAGGAACAATCTGAAATGGCTAAAAGTGAGGCAACATGAACATAAACTGAGTGTTAGCCAGATATCAGTATAGTAAAGGCAAACTTCCCACTTTCTTCCTCTTAGAGTTCTGTCTTTATAAAAATGGATATCCTCCAGTATTGTACCATCTATGAATATTGACATATACGCACAAAAAGCATCCTTAAAATCTTGCATACAACTTTTAATTTAAATTTGGGATGCAGACAAAAAATCCTTTTAAAAAAGTCTTTTTTTTTTTAACATCTTTATTGGGGTATAATTGCTTTACAATGGTGTGTTAGTTTCTGCTTTATAACAAAGTGAATCAGTTATACATATACATATGTTCCCATATCTCTTCCC
>NW_020838059.1:551309-640642 GCF_003676395.1 Aethalodelphis obliquidens | reverse complement strand
CTATCTACCTTACTACGTTTGTTAGTGTGTATATGTCCATGACTCTCTCTAAAAAAGTCTTTTATTAAACCATTTCCTGAGTTTATTGAAGGCAAAATGAATGAGCCAGCCAAGCACTCCCCCACTGCAGTCAGCACTGCATCTCTGCTGCACTCTGCCTTCCTCTTTTTACATTTTATTGAAGTATAGTTGATTTACACTGTCATGTTAATTTCAGCTGTACAGCAAAGTGACTCAGTTATACATATGTATACATTCTTTTTCATACTCTTTTCCATTACGGTTTACCACAGGATATTGAATATAGCGCCTTGTGCTGTACAGCAGGACCTCGTTGTTTATCCATCCTACATATAGTTTGCATCTGCTAATCCCAAACTCATGAACTCTGCTTTCTTGACATCCCATATACACATATACAGGGCAATGACTTCGGTGCAAACCAGACACCAAGTCTGAATAGGTAAGAAGCTGGAAGGAGGGCAGAAGAATTTTCTCGCCTATCTGCCTCAAGAAATCTTGCAAGTGGTGACCTCCAAAAGATGAAGGGAGGAGTAGGCTCAACAATCACACCATTGTTCTCTGCAGCAGCCCGCTAAGATAACCTGATTACCAGAATCGGAACATTTAGGGCTGAACCGGATTTTAAGGAACATCTGTGCACTTTTATCTTACAGAGAAAGTGAAGGCCAAATTGATGAGATGGCTTGTCCTAATTAACAAGCAGCTCAGTAAGGACAGAAGCCAAGTTTGCAGACTCTCACTACCCAATATGGATTTTCACTTCAAATGACTCTTTCTCTGTAAAGATCTTCCTGAACCCCTCTCCCCACCCCACCCCCACTTCCCTCTCCCTCTCCCTCGTTTGTGTCTCCAGCTGCGTCTTGTACTCCCTTTTATCATAGCACTTATCACTGTGTACATTGATACATTGTTTGCATGCCTATCTCCCCATTCCACCTTGAGTTTGTCTAAAGGCAGGACTATATCTTACTCATCTTTGAACCTCCAGGTCTGTTTCTGTGCCTGGTGAATAGTGACCACTCCATAAAAGTTTGCTGAATGAATGAATAAACTTTGTGAGAATAATTTTATAGGGCATCACACTAAGTTGGCCTTAGAGGCCTAATTGCTTCTCTCGCCATTTCCTTTCCTAAGTTCTTTCTTCTTCCTCCAAGAAGAGAACAAGAGGCAACATATGACTGAGGCTGTTCCTGGTTTTCTGTTGCAAATGAACCGTTATTCTATTCAGGTCCAGAAAATAGCTACTTCGTAACAATTTTTTTTCTATGAATATATACTCTGGGGTGTGTGTGATCATCATGGCTGAAAAATCCTGGTAATTCAGTATAACTGAATCAGAAATGTTAGGAACCCATGAGGCACAGACACAAACCCTGGTCTAATTCCCAGGGGTCTGTGGTCACAAGAACCCCCAGGATATAGCGGCCCACAGAGCAGAATAAAGGAACCTGCAGCAGATTCACATTTAATCAGCACCTGGGCCTGCCCAAGGGGAGCACTGCATTTCTAGGGTCAGCTTAGAATAAACTGCCTTCTTCAACTGCTCCATCCCCACCCTGCATTTCTCTAACCAGCTGCAAGTCAAATTCCCTGAAGCCACTGAGACAAAGGTGGCTTCAGGATAATCACATGGAGTGGAGCCTTCTTGTGCATCTCTATTGCATATGCTGACTTCTTACAAGAAAAATGTTCCCGCTGTGCTTTAAGACCCATGTTCAGCTGCATTCACATTAAACATTTATTTTCAAATAATCATTAGCTTGAAAATTTTTTGAAGAACAAATAACACCAAAAATCATAGTTGCGGCCATAGTGAAACCAAGCCTGCCTCCCCAATACCCCAGATCTGCTTCCTGCCCACCCCCCAATTTTTCCCCTCTGGTCTAATCAAATACCTTCAACTGCTTGAGAAAAATATTAACTGGATATCTGTTCAATAATATGCTCCTCAGGAATGTATGATCTCTGTTTACAAAACAGCCAACCAGAATCAAATTAAAACCCAAAGACAACTGAAGCACACTGGTGCCGAGTTACCGAAAGTCAGAAGGCGTTTCCAATGCTAAGGATTCACGGACGCTGTCTTTAAAGTAGCTGATGGCTGCCAGTGTAAAATGTCATTAAAATACAGAAAAAAAGGAAAGAAAAAAAGAATGACATTGAATGTTACTCCAAGAAAACAAATACACAAAATCATGCAACTTCAAGAAGCTACTTACTACATAGGCTTTGTTACAAAACAACATAAAGGGGTCTCTCCCTTGGCCCTTCGGCAGTCAAATCTCTGGCTCCCAGGGTTCTCACGGCTTCCTTCTCCGGACACCCCATCCAGTCACTAACCACAGCGATTTGGAACCAGGACAAAAAGGATGCCGGCTGCTTGCACCCTTTCTTCCCAGCTAGGGCTTCTGCCTGGGATCCTATCTAGGGTTGCCAGATTTATCAAATGAAAACACAGGATTCCCAATCAAATTTGAATTTCAAATGAACAAGGACTAATTTTTTAGGATAAGTATGCCCCATACAAAATATTATACGGCAACCCTCTCCCTATCTATTCTCCACCCTTGTGAGTTGAGCTAAATAAAGTCAAATCCTCAAAAACCCATTTTCATCCCGTTACCTTAAGGTCATAAGCAGCCCCCTCTATGGAATCAGCCCAGGCTCTACTAGGCCTTCAGTTGCCCGGAGCAAAGCAGAAGGCACTCTCAGCCCCAGCTTACCTGACCAGCTGCAAGGAATTTAAGGAAGTTGACTGTTGGAGAAAGCAATTTTTTATCCCCTGGCTCCTCCCACCAAAAGCTTCGCACGTCTCCCTACCCAGTCAGCCAGTCCACTTTCCCAACCACCGTGGCGCAACTGTATATTCAAATGACTTTGATGCCTGCCTGCCGGAGCTCCTCCTTTAAACTGGGATGGGGGAGGGTGTGGTGAGTGACCACCATGCCGGAACTCCTGACTCTAAATTCATATACATTTTTGAACATATGAGTTATTACAGGAAGATGAGGCTTTTATGTTTTTAAGGTTTTTGTTAGTGGGGGGAGGGAGAGGAGGACAGGTTAACCTTAATTTCTTCAGTCCTGTCGGTGGTATTCTTAAATTCAAGCAAAAGTCATCCATTAAAGCCCAGGAAAACATCTGCTTAAGTATTATGTTTCCACATGCACACATAAGATCGATGCAGATACATATTCAAAACCTGCAAAAAATGGCATGAATAGCCATTATTTGCATAGATGTCTTTTTCAGTCAACCCTTGATTACTCATATTAAAAGAGAGGGAGATGTAGAGGGGCATGGTTAATTCTAATGAACAAAATAATATACTCAGCAAAAATGGCAATCCATAACAGCCCCACATGACAGAACAGGTATATCACAAAAGTGGCAATGGTGAACATTTAGGAATCAGTTATTAGACACAATCCTGAATTTATTTTTTATTAAGATTGCAGTCTCCTTTGTTGGAATTATCAAAGAGTCAGAATTAGTAAGGTCAGAGAGAATGAAATTGTACTTCACTGGGGAAGCTTCTATGTTATAGACAGCATGTCATGGAAACATTAAAGCTGGAAAGGCTCTTAGAGATCCTTCAGTCTGTGTACCACAGACCACTATTCCCAAGAGAGGAGCCTCAGAAACTGAGCTTCCTGGTGAAATACTTGTAAGGAATGGTACCCTCTATTCCCCTCTTGGAGATTAACAGTCCACCGGAGCATACTAAAGGTTCCCTCTCACATGTCCTAGAGTAAAGAAACCTGCTGACTGCTGTTAACTGAAACACAGTTCAATCGCAGAAACCATGCCTCTTTTTTTTTCCATAAAATACCTTTTAACATATTTCGTTAGAGAATCGTTATGAAAATACTGATTTAATTCAACTCCCTCCTACTAAAGCTCAAAGCAAGCCCCATGGCATACAGTGAACTCCAAGGAACTGGATCGTCCGTTGAAATGACATTGAACACTCCTGCCCATACTCGATCTCTGCACAGCTAACAAGATGTAGATTTTTCCTATGATGGCTACAAAGAAAGATCCCACAGTCAGCTTCCCAGCGCTCCTTGCCAAAGTTGTGAGTTCTGCCAGAGCTTTCCAAATGGCTGCCGGGCCTTGCTTCTTTTGTTTGAATGCTTCAGTCAGGTAACTTCTGAAATCACAACTTCAAGCCTTCTCTGTCTAACTGGCTTTCCTACACTGTGACTTCTATCCCTTGAAACCATGCCAGTTACCTTAGGTTTTCCATGACTTAAGGGTCTCAAGTGAGTTTTAACGGCACTAAAACTTGGGAAGTAGGAATGTATTTGGCAATCCCTCCAATTCCTAAGGGTCTTAGTTGTGCACTAAACTTAAACCTTGCGGTTTCCACCTGGCAAAGTTAAATATCCTGTCTCCAAGCAAAAAGAAAATTTCAAAGAAGAATTAAATGTAGACAAATATCTTGCAAACTTAAGGGGAGTAAAAGGTGAGAAAGGCACTGATTATTGTTCAGATGTAAACAATTTATCTTTGCAACGCTCAGTATGCTGCTAAGAATAAATTAAATAATTACATCTCTAGAGCCAGCCATGTACCCCTCCACCCAGAGGTTATATAAAGGGCAGATACAGTTATTGATTTACCTCTGCATTTTTGAAATTAGAGGCACAGAGATAAAAATCAGTCCTTTTTTTTTTTTTTTGCTAGACATAAGTTTTCTTTCAGATAAAGAAATTTAAAAGCATGATACCAAATGGTTGTTTACAGGGTCTTGCTAAATTCATAAGTAGGAATCATGTTTCAAACGCCGGAGCCAAATGTATCCACTTTAAAATACGCATTTTTCTCACAATCCTACCCAACTACCAAACTAATACCAAATATGCAATTTCCAAGCAGAAAGGTTTACTTGGTGACATGGACTGCATTAAAATGCTTTGAGGCATGGACTAGCTCTACATTTCGTTAATGATAAATATATTTTTATCACCAAAAGCCTTACTGAAACCTTTATGCTAACTTGTTATTAAAACTGTAGGCATTTTAGAGTATCAGACAAATCTCCAAAGAAAACTCCAAACTCCAATGTGTATTTAAATAAAGTGGGTTTTTGTTTAGCCAAGTGATTCTTTATTAGGCCAAGTTGCTGTTTGTTTCTGTTCTGACATAAAAGCAAGCAATTTATTGATATAAATTTTTTCTCTTTTAAAAATAAAGATCTATTCTGCCTGGCCTGATTATTTACCAAATATATTAAGTTTCATCCAAAATGTATTTCAGAGATGTGAACAGAACTGACAATGCTCTAGATGAAACTACCAAGACTACTTTTTTAAAGAATATGTTTAAAAATGATCCTCTCTCAGTCTTAGTAAATATAGCAACCTTGTTAAACTCACCTGCTTTCAGTGAGCAGTTAATATTTGATGATGATGAAACTGTTCCTGGTATTTAAAGAACTAAACAAGGCCATCCACAAACAATGTAACTAGAAATGGGGTTGTTTAAAGAAGATAGAATGATAAATGGAAGTTTTACATTTTAAAATAAATCAATCCCTCAACCATAAATGTCTCATATCTTTACAGAGAAGAAGTTGAAATATGACCCCTGCCAAAGAATGCCTATCTCCAAATCTAAAACAAAGTAAAGCAAAGGACAGCGAAAGTTAATTAGTTTTAAAAATCTATTAATTGTTCTCCGCAAGTCAGTTTAAGCAGCTAGAAGAGTTAGTGGGTGAACAGTGCACTTGTAAGGATGCAGTGTTTCTTAAAACCATAAACCCTCTATATTAAGCAAAACAAGGTTTCTAAGGTCTAGTCACTGCCTTTTAATTAGTGGAATCCTTATTTTGGTGAGGGGAAAAATAGGAAAAATAAAACAAATCCCTAGCTTCATTGTGCCTTCCCTGAAAATCAGAATAAAATTAGAAAACTTCAGAAAACATGTCTTTCTGGGAAAAAAAAGAGCCCAGTTTATATGTCTCTTATACAAGGTAAATCAAATTCTATTCTAGAAAAATATTTGATCAAGTGATAGAGAAATAAACTAGGCCATATTGGTTTTCACAGTTCTTTTTCTACTAAAGGTAACTGGAGCATTTAACCGTTTTTGTTTTGTTTCATGTTTTACAGACTCTAGTATATAAGGTCAAATGACCCTTCAGATGTGAACTAATACTGACCATTTATGAGTGGGCTACAGAATAACTGTATCTACAGGTTTAGCTCATGTAACTTGGCATGAGATGACTGTTGACACACATTTAGAGACCACGTTGAGGCCCTTGTAAAATTATATTTTCCATTAATATCATGAAAGTAGTCATAATGACACAACTCATTTGAGGGAATTATTGAACGCTGTGGTCAGGTTTGCATTTTTTTTTTCACATCATGACCACCTGAATAATAATAACAACTGACTTTATAGTAGGTATATTTACCATGTGCCAGACACTGTTCAAAGTGCTTTACGTGCATTACCTCATATAGTCTTCACAATATAACCCTAGGAAGTCAGTGTTTTACTGAAGAACTGAGGCACAGAGATGTGAAGAAACACGCTCAAGGTAACAGAACAAATGTCGCAGAGCTGTGATTTGAACCCAGGTGGACTGAGTCTGCAGCTCACATTCCTAACCAGTACACTAATGCCTCACAAAACCATGGTGTGCTAAACTGAGGAATGAGCTCGTTCAAATATTTCTAATGGTTGGGTCACTATTTTCCTTCTAAGATTATAATAAAGATTGCATACCAACTGGCCGTTAGGTATGTCTAGAAACTATTTAATAGATAAATGTATGCCAAGTGGGATGTTTTGTTAAGCACCTGGGGATCATAGGTGACTTGAAAACGAATAAGACAAGATAACTGAGTGTCCAATGTTTTTTACACCACATCCACCTGAATAACTTTACTGTGTATTTACCATGTGCTGGGCACTGTTCAAAGTGCTTTAAACGGATTATGAAGTCTTTCATCCTAACCAAAGCAGAACAATTAGTACATATATCTCATCTCTTAGCACAGCTTTTTAGCAAATGTCTACATGATAGAATTTTGCCAGTTGGTCTGGGAGAAGCAGTGTCCTGGAATCAGGAGTCGGGTTATAAGAGCTTAAGCACAAATGACCATGGCCTGACAAAAGTAACAGTCCTGCAAAACCCCATGGACATAGAGAACAGATGGAAGTGGGGCTCAATGAAAGGGTTGGTTGTGTGCCTTTTTGTGACTATTATTATTACCACTCTAAAAGAAGAATCTTAAAAAAAAAAACACCACGGCAGTGCCATTTAGAAGCAGGTTTACTCAGACCATAAATGTCTGGGTGCTGTAGGTTCAACACTATGACAAAGCAGAGAAAATCCCAAACGATGACAAAAGATCAACCTTATCACAAAGAAGTACAAAGTGTTCTTCTGAAGCATTTCATTCCACAAAGAACAGACAAATAAGGATTCACACACACCACACATACCATCTCACAAAAGACTACGCCACCAAAAGCTCAGTTTTAGTGGGGATTTGACTTAAATGACTAGAGAATGTATAAAAATATATAAACTTATACATGGGTGCATGTATAAAACACATGCACCCCATGTGCAACATGGGGTGATGATTTGTGGGCCTGGGAACTAGGATTTGACTTTTTCAGTGCTTCAACTCTGCCTGTGAGCAAGTTATGTTTATTTATTTTCTTTTCTATATTGTCAATTTATTTTTGGTTAAGTAAACATTATTCACAAAATAAGACTAAAGACTTCAAATGCAAATCAACATGTAAATGCATCAGGTAAACATATAAACATGATGTAAACACATCAATTCTATTCACTCTAACTTAGCATTTAGGTTTTTCCACAGCTTTTAAAAGACAAAATATTCTAGGTATTTGCTGATGATGTAGTAGGGAACCTAGATCTTATATAAGTGACTAGACAATTGAACGTGTAGAATCCAAAAGGGTACTTATACTTTTAAAGACAATTTGATGGGGAAAATAATAATGATAAACAAATCCAAAGTTGAAATGAATCAGCTGTTTGGAATCAGGTTGCAGGCAGTTCATACTCTGACTTCTAACACATTTATTCTGAGACAAAGCAGGAACAAATCTAAATTTTTAATATGAATGCAGTATTTTACTAAATACGAATGCAGCATTTTATTAGGAAGAGGGCTAAACTGGGATTTAAGTGTCCTGGATTCTAATTACCTTTAGATCATGGCTACATTATTTTCCAATTCTGTTAATCAGTTTTTCTAGGAATAATTCCCGCCCCTACATACTTCATAAGTACTTTGAAAGAATAAAGGGAACAAGTGAAATTTAGTATGCTTTGGAAGTAAAATCAGTAAAAAAAAAATATTTATTTTCTTTATTAGTTAGTTAGAACTAAAATTGTTGCTGTGAATTAAGTATAAAAAATTCAATAGATTACAAATTATGTTTTACCATTTTACCTCCCCACAGAAGATAATGCACTATTATATGAGGAATCCTTGATTTTGTGAGTAATATAAATTATCATGTGTCTAGAGAGGGAATTTATATACAATGTTAGAAAACCAAGGACACTTCTCTTCTTAGAACCAGATATTGTTACAGTTGCTGCTCCCACAACTCAGTAGTAATGGTAGGTGAAAGAGCAGAGGATAAAGAAGCAGATCCAAGCTTTAATCTTATCCTTGCAAATAACTGAAAAGAGAAAGGAATTATTGCTCCCTTTACAATTGGCAATAAGCCAGTGCCTACTTAGAAGACCAGTTTACCTAGTCAAGAGGCACTTCTCTACCATCACAAGCTTCTTACTTTAAGATCTCACATAATGAAAATTCACTTTAGAATCATAATGAATAAAACATTCAAAGTAATCTCTATCATATGAAAAACTTGGGAGCGTCACATTTTTTGGTTGGTACTTTTTATATTTTAATTTTGCCAAAACTGCTGTTATATTTTATTTATAACACATATTAAAAGGATATAAAGAAATCAAGCAAGTCATTTTTTTCCTGGTAAGTTAGGAGGATAAAGCAAAACAAGCTTTAGGCTATAAGAGAAGATGTTAATGGTGCTTAAAATACTAACAAGTAATTAATTATAGCAAAGGGATTTTGAATATTATTTATATAAGTTGGTAAAATAATAATGAATCTCATTATAAAACTGTTTCTAACTATTTGAACAGATTTTCATTTTTCTTATTTTTCATCTCAACAGGCCCAACTGCTTAGAAGCCAAGATTGACTCATATAAATGTGAAACATGTTGGAACATATATACTTATACATTGAATATTCTTATTGTACTGAAAATTATATTGAATATGTATTTCTATTGTAAAGAACTAATAATAAATATATATTATATACAAATATATATTATATATGTTATATACACATATAAGCCCTTTTTGTCCCCACACTTGCTGCATATAAAACTTTGAAAGTCCACTTGTGGCAGCTAGTAACACCTACAATAGACCTTTTGGGGTATTAAAAAAGTCACTAATCCTTCCAAAGGGTTACAAGAGACAAGTGATTAAAATAATCTTTTTCTTCTTGGTTTCACACATTTACACACCAATGTTATTCTTGTCCAGCTACCTGTGATGAGATGTTCAATGGGAAGTTTCTATGTGCTCCACAAAAATAGGGTTTCTGTGGTAAAAGAATTTTGAGAAATGTTGAGTGTAACAGAAGTAAACTGCTCTTTCGTGCAGTACGTCTCAGAGCCTTATCTCAGCTAATAAGCACTGTGGTGCTCCCTGGGGAGAGAAATATAATAAGTTTCCCAAAGATATATAAGTCTTCCAGAACAGATGTCATTTTCTTTCCACCAGATCTGAGTATAAACAATAAGCCAGAGTGCTGAGAATTCTGAAACTGAGAAACATTATCTTTAGTTGATACTCTCTTGGACTGTTAGGGTTTTCTCTAAACCAGTGGTCCTCAAACTTGAGTGTTCATCAGAATCACCAGGAAGGCTTTGTAAAACACAGACTGTCAGATTCACCTTCAAAGTTTCTGATTCAGCAGTCCTGGGTAGGGCCCAAGAATTTGCATTTCTAACAAGTACCCAGGTGAAGGTGGTGCTGCCAGTCAGCCAACAACACTTTCCCAACACTGTGGGAATGGCTGTCTTACGGAACAATAGATTTAGCTATTTACTAAGCATTTTCTTATGTCGCTGATAATCAGTTTCTAAAAGGTCATATAGACGGGGTTTTGATATCTTAATTCCACATCTCTGACCTCAGTAATGATGTTAGCAGTCGTATAAAAGAAGGCCAGTCCAGGTCACACAAAAAAAGGATTGGACCTCTCAAGATTCTATTCTACTATTCCTAGAAAACACATTCATTTTCTGTTTACAAAGTAGTGCTATTAGTTATAAAGGTAAGTATATAAGAGCTCTGTATTACAAGTTGCCTATGTTTGCTCTACAAATCTCCCCAGAGTGTTTTTCAAAATGTTTGCTACATACCCAAATTTAAGCAGATAAAGGATTTTCTAGTAAACGCTCCTCGGCTCTCTAATAAATTAATACCTTTACTCACTGCAGAAACCACACTCATTTGAAAGTACTACCTCTTCTCCTCACCCCCAAAAAAGGTATCTGGAAAAAAGACAAGCTCAAAGGAGGGAAATACTTTTCACATCAAATAAGCAAACAACCCAATGTTGACCACAGCATTTCAACATGGATAACCAAAAGGTGAAGTATTGATAGACTCCCAAACCTCAAAGCAAGCACCAAATACAAAGTTCATCCGTTGTACCCTGCAGTGATGCAGTAAGGAAACAGGACATCCCATACAACACTTTGTCCTTTTCATTGTGAAGAAAATAAATACCTGGCTAAGGAGTTCCAAGTATTTGTTACCATTTCCTTTCTGATTAAGAATAGTCTCAGCAGTACTCGGTTTACTTCTATCACTGGCAGCCTATTTAAATCTGAAGCCCCCAGTTTGCAATACCATAATGCTTGCAATACATTGGCACGTCTAAATGAAAAACACTCAAATAGCTTAATAAGCTGTAAATAAGAAATTCAGAAATAGAATTAGCCCCTTCCCTTGCCCTCTCACTAGGTATACAACTCCATTCTTCCACAAGGGCTTGGAAACAACTTACAGGAAAGACACACTTCCAAAAACACCATTATCATGGGCCTAAAGAGTAAGAGTGATATAATGGGGAAGGTGGTGATAATAACATCAAAAACTTCAAAAATCTAGATAAGGTTAATTGCTTCAGCTGGGCCCTAAATGTAGCTCTGCGCTTTCTGGCAACCACTGTAAAGAGGAAAATGTATTGAACTGCATTGTTCTTATTGCTTGATAAAGGAAAGTACACTGGTTAATAAGCACCTCTCTGTAAAAGAGACTGCTGGATACTATGGAAGACAATGAATAGGGCAGGGAACCTGCCCACAAGGAGTTTGCCTATCTTATCTCTTCTGCAACTGCAGAGGCCTGAGGACTGTTGCTGAGAGGGGCTCTAGCACTTGACATTATGGGATAGAAATCAAAGGAAAACAGTGGGGTAGAAATCAAAGGTGACTAAACTAGGGGTCTAGAGGTGCTATTGAGGAGGAGGAGAAATTTGATGGGGAGAATGAGACGTCTCTGAGCCATAATTAATCACAGCTCTTCATTTTTGCTTCAAGGAAAGCCAAGGAGTTTATAATGTGTGATAAAAATGGCACAAATAATTCTCTCTCTGGCAGAGTCTCACTTTCTCTATCACCCCCACCTTCATTAGTATGTTACTTTATTCATTACACTTTCATTCTGGTTTCGCTTCAAATACATTATTATTGGAGCTGAAGTATTTCAGAATGAAAAGCTTTTCTCAGATAGGTGTCTCCGAATTTCTTCTTTTTTTCTCTACAATCTCCGGCATGGAAGTAATGTCATTTTTTTCCTTAAGTGTTTCTCTAGTGAGGAGAATAGGAGATTTGGGGGAGGAATAGTGAAATATGATTAAATACATTTTATCAGCAATATTTCGTAGATGGAATAAATGTCATGTGCCACCGGAGTGAGGCCTTGAGAATTTGGGAAGAGTGAAAGAGGGTCTTGGTTTTGTCTTAGCTGTCAGTTGCCTATTAAAATATGCAAGTCACAATTATGGATATTATTGTAAACTATTAATGACATCAGCTGAATGCTGCTAAATACTTAAAACCATTTTAAGTTTCCTTCTTTGTTGAAACATTTTTCTAAAATGGTCCAGGTACTTTTCTTATTTTTGAAGTAGGGTCAGTTGCCCAAACCTGAATCACATCTCGATTACTAAGGATTGCACCCAAGGCCTCAGGATGTCTGTCCTGAAAAACAGAAATCACTATGCCAAATGGAGATGAAGATGGAGAAGGTATAAGAGATTGAGCTGACTGCACAAATACCAAGGTACAGCTCATAAGCCTAGAAATCCTTTTTTAAATTCCATCTTGAAATTAGTTTCCCATTTCTTATTACTTTCCCATTTCTTTTAAAAAGCAGATTGCTAGCTAAGTTTATCTTAAAAAGTCAATGCACAGGCTCTCTCTCTAAGAATTTTTCTTTGCCTTTCTAAGCTGAAACTCTTCAGACTTTTTAAATATCACTGTACATTCGAAGCAATCATTATTGATTAAACTTTAAATATATATTTTTACTGGATTAGGCAGTCACCTTTTACACAAAACCCTTTTCTGCAGATT
Organism: Aethalodelphis obliquidens; assembly: GCF_003676395.1. NCBI lineage: Eukaryota > Metazoa > Chordata > Mammalia > Artiodactyla > Delphinidae > Aethalodelphis > Aethalodelphis obliquidens. Next base: position 627,916 of record NW_020838059.1, on the reverse strand, counting down.
ATGACCTGGTACTTGACTCAGAATGACCTTATTAGTGCTAATCATGCTTCCAAGAATACCTTTATTTGCAAGCTAGCCACTTGCTGTAAAATTCAATTTCAACTATTTTAAGGCAGAAGATGATGCTTGAATATTACTAGATTATCACACTAATTACTTTAAAATAATATGTAACAGTGGCCATTCAGTAAATTTTTAAAAAATCCACATAGAGGGTAAAAACACTCAAATGCTAAATTTGGAGAGTATCCAAGGCGTTTGGCCAATGAACATTTCTATAATGCCAAGGGACAGAATTAAATTCACAAAAATCAGCAATCTGTAGGCCATGAAATCTAGGTTAAAATGTGGTTGAGTGAGGAAAGTTGGCACATGGGTGTATACAATTTTCATTCATATTTAGGTAAAAACTGAACTGGGAGTAGAAGTACAGATGCAGGTGGAGAGATGACTAGGCACCTTGCAGGGGAGCCCATATTGGTTCTCCCTCTGTCAAAGCGATTCAACAAGCTCATGTTTCATTCAGGGACCACTTTTCAAGCTCCCAATATTTACTATGTGTGCTACGCACAAAAGCTGTGGTGGTGAACAAGACACCGTCTAATGTGAAACCAAAAAAAAGTATGACAAATCTTCATTTCAAATTCAATGAAATTGGATATTAAGGTGAACACAATAGCAGTAGGTGGAAGTAGTATTTCAACCAACCCCCTCTTACTTAACCATGTTGACTTGAGCAGCATCTCAACTCCATCACTGGCTTCTCCTTCCCACGGCCACCCCCTAATTCAAATTCTTATCATTTCATACCTTCAATATGAAGCTCTCTAAGCTTCAATAGCAGCTTTCTAAGAGGTCCCCCTGTGGCCAGTCTCTTTTGCTCTATTCATTCATCTTGCATAGGCTGATGATGCCATTTCTCTACTCAAAATTGTCAGATTCCACAGCGCTACAAAATCAAGTTCAAGCTCCTCACTTCCTTTTAAGGCTACTCCTCTACCAACACAGGCTCTATGCTTCAGCCAGGCTGACTTAACACTCGACTCCCCAAATCCACACTACAGTTTTTTCCCCTCTGTCTTTGCTTAGGTTGTCCTTTCTGCCTGGAATGTCCTCCTGTCTCTCCTTCCAAGAATATCTCACACGGTACCTCTCCCATGACTACTTCTTTAACCACCACAGCTGGATATAATCCCAGCCCTCCCTCCTCCCTTGGACTCTTTTAGTGGTTCGTTTGTACCTGGCTTATGGCACATAACACAAGCAGCTTCATACTAAAAGGTCAGGCAGGGACCATATCTTCCATAACTTTGTATTCTGTGCAGTACTCAGCCCTGTGCCTAACAAGTAATAGTTTTCAATAAATGTCTGTTGAATGAATCATTTCCTTGGGGAATTGAATGTATATAGATAGAACTCTTAATGGATTTAACAGGACTTTCAGCATTAAATGACCCCTGACATTTATAAAATCCATGTAGTAAACCACAAGCAATAGTCCTGCAAATTGAGTACTGCTGCTTGCTCTTGTATGAAGAGAAACAGAGGTAGGTAGGATTCTCATGACTTCCTCAAGGCCACACAAGGAGCCTTGGTTAGAGCTGTTATTACAAGTCAGCATTTTCTATGTTTATGCCACTTGCTGATACCATGCTTCACATCAAGCATTTCCATGGTTACATCTGTTGTTCACCCAAGAAAGAGGCATTTATCAAGACTACCCCTAAGGCCTCTATGAAAAATAAGACAATATTCCAAAATACATACAATGGAATATTATTCAGCCATGAGAAAGAAGGAAATCCTGCCCTTTTTGGCAATATGCATGTACCTTGAAGGCCAGACACAGAAAGACAAATACTGTACAATTTCACTGATATGAGGAATCTAAAAAAGCTAAACTCATAGAAACAGAGTAGAATGGAGGTTACCAGGGACTGGGGGTGGGGAAAATGGAGAGATGTGGTCAAAGGGTACAAACTTCCAGTTATAAGGTGAATATGTTATGGTAATCTAAGATACAGCATCGTGACTATAGTGAACAAAACTGTATTATATACTTGACAGTTGCTTAAGACAGTAAGTCTTAAACTGTTCTTACCACAAAAAGAGTAACTATGTGAGGTGGTCATCATTTCCCAATATATACTTGTATCAAATCATCATGTTGTACACCGTAAACTTACACAATGTTATATGTCAATTAAATCTCACTAAAGCTGGAAAAAATCCTTCCTCTAGTGGGGTACTAGCAGAATAAAAATGGACAATTAAAAAATTTTTTTTCAGTTACTTGGAAGTAAGTTAAGATTGAATTTGTTTCTATATAGAATGCTTTTCCGGCTAATAGAAAAAGCGAAATAACCAGGAAATGGCAAAACAAACAAACAAACAAAACACCTCTAGAGATTATGTTTTTATACAAGTTGGAAAAAATTTAAGTTTGTTGAATAAAGTATGTGATAAATATAAACATTAACAACAGAAAAACAACTTCTGGGATAAGTATTTAGCAAACGTTTTAAAACCACACAGAGTTCTTAAATATATTCAACGTTCTCAAACGGTTACTTCAGGGTTACTATTTTTTCATAAATAGGATGAACAATTTTAAGGCAATATGACAATGTGATCTTAAAACAATGTCATCTTAAAAATACAGTCTCCAAAATGTATTTGGAATGGAATAAGAGATGATTGATACTATAATGCTGCCTACTCAATGTACCTAGACACATGTAAAAGATGGGTTAAGAGTTTAAAGTCACAAAGCACGTGACCGCCTGGAGGGGTGGGATAGGAGGGTGGGAGGGAGGGAGACGCAAGAGGGAAGAGATATGGGAACATATGTATATATATAACTGATTCACTTTGTTGTAAAGCAGAAACTAACACACCATTGTAAAGCAATTATACTCCAATAAAGATGTTAAAAAAAAGAGTTTAAAGTCACAGAGAAAAAGGTTTTCTGTTTGCATTTCTGCATCCTAGAGACAGAAATTAGAACCTTAGTACTATCTAGTTAGCTGGCAAATCATGGCTGACACATAGGATATCTCTTACTTAGTTCAGGATATTTGCCATATTTAACACAGTTATATCACTGTGACTCTATGTTTTCAAGCTGTTGGATGGTTTTCAGTGTGGAAACTGCCTTCACTGTCTACCCACAAGAACATGTGTAGGAGCAAAAGGCTAATCTCTTTTCTACAAATTCCCAGTGGGTAAATAAAAATCTGAGTTTCAACAACAATAAAAAATATGTCCATTTACAATAGAAAAAACAGTCCAATTGAAAGCATACATTGACATGCCTATGACCAAGCAACAGCCGCAAAAACCGATGGATCGTTTTGTCACATCTACTTCTGTAAGTAACAGAGTTTGACATGACACTAAGCCATATTATACAAGCTCATCAGGAATAATATTGGAAAAATAATTTACTCCAACTCTAGACAACATGGTTAAGTCCAAATAGTGGAGATGATTTACAAAACAAAAGGTCGTAGACCAAATGGAATCATTCACTGACTTTTAAGAAAACAGTATCAAGAAAGACAGGAAAAAGCATGAGTTAAACTTCTCATTATGTCGAGCAGTAAAACTTGACTTTGTGGTGAGAACTGAAGGCACAGAAATAAAAACATTGAAAACCTAAGCAGGGTTGCAAATCTGGATTAGACAGCAACAGCAACAAAAACCATAAATTTGGGGCTTCCCTGGTGGCGCAGTGGTTGAGAGTCCGCCTGCCAATGCAGGGGACACGGGTTTGTGCCCCCGTCCGGGAGGATCCCACATGCCGTGGAGCGGCTGGGCCCGTGAACCATGGCCACTGAGCCTGCGCGTCCGGAACCTGTGCTCCACAACGGGAGAGGCCACAACATTGAGGGGCCCGCGTACCACAAAAAAAAAAAAAAAAAAAACACATAAATTTAAGAAACCAAAGACTGATTACACAGTGGAGGAAATACAGAAAAAAAATGAAAAGATTATTTAGAGATAATGAGGAAAGAACAGATGGCCAGATGGCTAAAATTCCTCTGGAATATATACCCCTGTAGGTCAACAATCAAGCGGCCAGCTGAGACAGAGGAAAACAAGGCAAACCTGGGGACTTTACAATCAGAAACCTAATCTGTAAGGGCAAAAACAGCAGTGAGTAAATGATGTTCTATGAATAAAGTCATGTTCCTAGAAGAACTAATTGCTATTTCCAGATGCACAGAAGTACCTTGTATCCACGTTTCACAAAAACGTGAAGTAAAGAAAAAAACAATATTTATAATGACTTCATATAGCTATGTGACATGAGAGAATTATTATATGATCAAGTAAGATCAGACATCTATTTCCATAACATGTAAAGAGCTTCTTCCACACAAAAGAGTTGACATATAGTAGACAGTTCTCAAACTTCAGATATTCAGATCTCTTGTACTAAATGGGGTTCCTGTGACAAAGGGTCCATCTTAATGGTACCAAATTTTGGTTGAAGAATACATCCCTGGCCATATCACAAGTCCTTTCTTACCAGGTAGCCAATGGCAACCTTGGCTGCAAGGGGGAGAGAGAAATGATCTTGAGCTATGCTTCCATAAAACAACGTTTTAAATTCATTGGATTAGATTCCAAATTCTTTTACAAAACTGTATTTGACCCATAACAAGGCTGAGCTGCTAGTGCAATATTTTCAGTTAATCTGTGACAGGTACCTCCCTAGCTGGCCAGGACTTTGTACTAATGAGTATATCTATAACAGCATCAGACATCAAAGAGTTTCATGCAGTGAAGATATACGTGATCCACAGCCCGTTACAATCCCCGACTCTGGCTAGCTACTCAGCAATGCAGGGTGTGAAGAAAAGGATGGACGAGGGAGTAGAGACAGCTCAGTGTTCTGACTCTTGGTGATTAAACAAAGCTTAGTATCACTAAGTTAGATAACATGGTCTAAAAATAAAAACACCCTGCCTCTCTTCCTCCTTCTTTTCAAAATTAATAGCCCAAATGACTGTCAGAGAACTAAATATGAAACTTTAATTAAAGTCTTCATCTAAACACAGTGTCATGAAACAATAAATGAGGGAGAGATTAGGAAAGGGAAAGTTGACTTTTTCCCCCTTTTGAAATAACAGAAAGTGAAGGAGAAACACAAAACGTTGAAAACAGGGCATCCCAATGTCATGTGGGACAGTCTGACGTGATAAGCACTGGATGCTTTTGGTTTAGTAAAACAATAGCCCAGTGCTTGCTTTGACAGCACATATTCTAAAATTGGAAAGATACAGAGAAGACTAGCATGGCTCCCGCACATGGATGACACGAAAATTCGTGACGCGTTCCATATTTTTGAGCAGTATGTTTCTTCTCTTAGAATTAAACGAATGCTGCAAAGATCAAAAACAAACAAAACACAATAAGCCCAAATGATGTTTTCTCCATCTCCTTCTTCACCACAGGAAAAAAGACTGAAATGATTGGAAGAACACTGGAGTTCTCAGGATCTTTTGATAACTGCTTATGTGACGTTGGACAAGGGACTCTCCCTCACTGGATCTCCAGTTTCCTATCTGTAAATGGTGACAATCTGAAATGAATGTTCTACATTCAAAGTTTTTGATTTGCTAGGTTTGTGAAGCGCTGTTATGGGTATGAGTGCTTTCTTAACTATTTAAATTATCCAACCCATCTAGTTAGTTGAGGTTAGTCCCAAGACCAGCCACCCCATGCATTTCAGAGTTTTCTCATTACCACACCCAAAGTTTAAAAAAGAGAAGAAAGTAAAAGAAACATTAGGACTTTCCTGGTGGCACAGTGGTTAAGAATCCACCTGCCAATGCAGGGGACACAGGTTCAAGCCCTGGTCTGGGAAGATCCCATATGCTGTGAAGCAAATAAGCCCGTGCGCCGCCCGTGCGCCACAACTACTTAGCTTGCGCTCTAGAGCCCGTGAGCCACAACTACTGAAGCCCGTGCTCCGCAACAAGAGAAGCCACAGCAATGAGAAGACCGCGCATCGCAACCAAGAGTAGCCCCCGCTCGCCGCAACTAGGGAAAGTCCGCACACAGCAACAAAGACCCAATGCAGCCCAAAATTAAATAAATAAATAAATTAATTAATTAATTAAAAAGATTTTAAAAAAGAAACAATAATACTCCACTGTATTTCTGAGCATCAAAGACAGGAGATGCATGTGCAAGACTAAGAAAGTTCTTTTTAAAACATTTAACTTTGAAATAATTTTAGACTTACAGAGACATTACAAAAATAGTACAGAACGCCCCTGGAGACCCTTAACTCAGATTCCTGTAATGTCTATAACTTACATACCATACATAGCACAGTTATAAAAACCAGGAAATTATCTTTACTACAATACCATTAAATAAACTAGAGACCTTATTTGAATTTCACCAATTTTTTCCCCTAATGTCCTTTCTCTGCTCCAGTATCCAATCCAGGATCCCATATTGCATTTACTTGTCATGTTTATTTAGTCTCCTCCAATCTGTGACAGTTTCTCAGTCTTTCCTCATCTCTTGGTCCATTTTCTCTTCCCTCCCTTTCTTGACTGACAGTTAGTAGAGAAGTGTGTTACCCATCACTTCTAAGATGGACACTTCCACATTTTGACAGCTTGGATATTGGGATGATCCTTACCATCAATGGTATGTTGAGGAGATGTTGAATAAATGAAGAAGATATTTATCGATTTTCACAAGAGGAAAACTTTACAGCACAGAAACCCAGCAGACACCATCTTTATCAGGTGATTAAGGTTAACATGAGAGAGAAGATACATCAACATCAAGTACCCTCGAATATGACGCACATCATTTCTATGGTTTTCTTGCCAAAAATGCATGACCTCAGTCAAATCATGAGAATGCATTTGACAAACCCAAACTGAGAGGCATTCTACAAAATAACTGACCAGTACTCATCCAAAGTGTCAGGGTCATGAAAGACAAGGAAAGGCTGAGGAACTGTCACAGACTGGAGGAGACTAAATAAACATGACAAGTAAATGCAATGTGGGGTCCTGGAGCAGAGAAAGGACATTAGAGGGAAAATTGGTGAAATTCAAATAAGGTCTCTAGTTTACTTAATGGTATTGAACTAGAGTTATTTCCTGGTTTTGATAACTGTGCTATGTATGGTATGTAAGTTGTTGACATTACAGGAAGCTGGGTGAAGGGTATGCAGGAACTCCTTGTACTATTTTTGCAACTTTTCTGTAAGCCTAAAATTATTTCAAAATAAAAAGTTTAACAAGTGAGGCTGAGCTATCAATATGTATTTCATTGGGTACTGACTGTAATTCCATTTTTCTTTCAAAAGAGATTTTTGAAATGTCCAAAATAGCATTGACTTTTACCGGTCAAAGATACATCCTTTTTAAGGTCAATAATAGAAGATAGAGATCCTTAAGTAAAATGTTATTTTCCTTGAGTCTCAGGATGACAGGTGCTGTCTATGTATCTTTATAATACAGGCAGACCCCTCTGATCAAGCTCATAAATGATTCTAAATCTTGCATAATTCAGCAACCCTTGGGATTATGTTGCTAGGAGTCTTCTGCTCCCAGTAAGTTTTCCCTTAGCAAGCAGGGATGAGGTAAATATTCACTCAAAAATAATCAAATTTTAAACTGGTGAAAACTGCTGTGACTAGTGATACTAGTACAGAATATACTGGTAACTCAGGACAAATTGACCTACAAGGATAGATTCACACCCATACGTCTATAAAACCAGTTTCACTTGCCAAAATATTATTATGCTTGTGATCATATGTGATGTTTGAAGACATAGTATGGGGCTGTTTTGTGTGTTTTCCTCACCCAGTCCTCTGACTATGCCTGCTGCTAAGGCCCTTGCCAGGAGATTTTTGTCACAAAACTACCCAAGGTGGTGAGTGCAGTGGGCAGATGTGATGGGTGTTGATCTTTCATAATTAAATAATGACAGCATTTATATCCTCCCTAGATAACAAGTGGCAGGTATCACAGTGCTTCAAGTATGGAGAAGAAGGTTTAAGACACATGAAATTGCTGAAGCAGAATACATGAAGACAATATTGGCTATGAAAACAATCACAGATTCTAGTATTTTCAGTATTATCAGTAATGATCTTTTGTTAAAGTCAAGGGACAGTCGCTAAAAATACCAACCTAGATCAATTGCAAACTGTAATATCAAGAAATTGGCACAGAATGGGTTAAGCAATACTTTGGAGAGAAATTCTGAAACAAATTGTGCCAAGCCGACTAGGCAATTGAGTCAAAAAACACCTGCCTATCAACATGACGCGAGACTCTTTTACGTAGCTGGAAATTAATCTATGGGCTGTGCTATCTAGATCTCTATCTGAAGATGGTGCAAACTTCATCACTGAACACTCAACATTCATGGAGTGATGGGCACAGCACTTCAGCACAATGCACAATTAGCCATCAAGCTTGCCCTCCTTATTTTCATAACATTCCCTCATTATGAGGTGAGTATAGGATATTGTTAACTATTGTGCCTATTACGAAGGCAAAGAACCATCACCATCTGGTAGAGTACCTAGCGCTAATGGAATCCTTATAAAAACAACAAAAACAAAAGTAGCTGCCCAAAACTCATCAAGTGATTGCTTGTTATTTAACCACTCATGGAAGAAGAAACAGTGCACAGATACATTTCAAAAGTGTTTCAAGCACAGAAACTCAAAGTGGGTAGCAAATGCTGCAATAACCATCAAGGTAAGTTATTTTGTTATTTGTGTATTATAGATATGATAGTAGTACAACCCACGTAGGTCAACTATTGTCAACTTGGTATAGTTTTCATGCTTATCATGGATAAGGAATAATATAAGAGAACTACAAAGCTTTTATGCAGACGTGGAACTGTGATGCATGTGCTATCTAAATGACTAATTAATTGTTTGAAAGGCACTGTATGTTTCAAATACTAAGATTTTCATTAAAATTTGAGAATGTAAGGATTATGTAAATCATCTTTATCTTGTGCGACTGGTCATCAAGATTTTAACATATGAAAAATTATTTTAAAAACACTGGGTATACTGAGTAGACAGTGTATTTAAATAATTAAGTGGCTTATTACTATTCATTGGCCATTATCTATTTAGTCTCTGAATTAAACATTTTCCAAGCTTTAAAGTGGTAGGGCAGTATGCATTTTGTTAACAATCATGTTCCATATTACTTTTCTTCAAAATGTTTCCATTATGGCATTCTTTTGCCTTTAAATGGGAGAACTGATCTGAAGTATATCAATGATTAGTAATATCACACATCTCTTTCCGCCAGACACCTGAAATGACAGAATTTACAAAGCCTGCAAGGAACTCTGTATCTAAGAGTAAGCCATAAAACCAGTGACACTTAGCTTGAAGAACTAACATCACACTCATGGCAACTGGAGGTGGGCTTGTCCATTTGAAACATTAATGTGTAGTTTTACATAATAAAACCCTAACTAAATAGAACTGTTTTGAAGAACTCCTAAAATAAGCATCTTAGTTAATAGTAAGAAGATAACTTTTCATTTAATTCACTTTTTTTTTTGGGGGGGGCCACGTTATGCGGCTTGCAGGATCTTCCCCAACCAGGGACTAAACCCGGGGCCATGGAGTCAAAGCGCCGATTCCTAACCACTGGACTGCCAGGGAAGTCCTTAATTCACTTTTGTAGTGATACATGGCTTTTCATTTATGTTATCTCATTGGAATCTCCACAATATTCATGGAAGTTAGGTAGAGAAGAATTACCCATGCATTACAGATGAAGCAACTCAAGCTCTGTCAGATTAAGTAGCTAAAGTCAAAAACAGTAGTGGGGCTGGGACTCCTGAAACAAGATTTGTAAAGTGACTAGTGCAGTGCTGGACACTCTATATGAACTGGCTAAAAGACATCTCCTTTTTTCGCCCTTAAACTAGTCCAGTGCTCTTTTCCATTTAAGGCACTGCACAGTCCTTGATTTAAGTAATACACAGAAGATTTAAATAATACATAAAATAATTGTAGATGAAACCTGAATGAAAATGAAATGAAGAAAACAGAATAAGCCCTTTAGTCATAATATCTGCTACAAAAAAGAGCAATTCAGACATTTTCAATGTTAGGAATTGCCATTATCTTTATAACTAGTTCCCATTCTTGAACTGGAATGGTCTGCAACAAAAACTAGCAACCATGAAATAAGCAAAAGTAACTACTTAAGTAGGATATCACGATAAAATGTTTTCTGAATAAATGATCACAGGAAGGAATACATCTCTATTAGCCAAAGCAGCCATAAATAAAAATGTGGTAAAAATGAGGTAAAATTGGTCATGATGAGGATAAAACAATATCAAGAAATTGAGGCTTGGTTGGGCAAGATGGTGGAAGAGTAAGACGCGGAGATCACCTTCTTCCCCACAGATACACCAGAAATACATCTACACGTGGAACAACTCCTACAGAACACCTACTGAACACTGGCAGAAGACCTCAGACCTCCCAAAACGCAAGAAACTCCCCACGTACCTGGGTAGGGCAACAGAAAAAATAATAAACAGAGACAAAAGGATAGGGAAGGGACCTGCACCAGTGGGAGGGAGCTGTGAAGGAGAAAAGGTTTCCACACACTAGGAAGCCCCTTCGCAGGCGGAGACTGCAGGTGGCGAAGGGGGAAAGCTTTGGAGCCGCGGAGGAGAGCACAGCAACAGGGGTGCAGAGGGCAAAGCGGAGAGATTCCCGCACAGAGGATCGGTGCTGACCGGCACTCACCAGCTGGAGAGGCTTGTCTGCTCACCCGCCGGGGCGGGCGGGGCCGGGAGCTGAGGCTTGGGCTTTGGTCGGAGCGCCGGGAGAGGACTGGCGGCTTGAACACAGCCTGCAGGGGGTTAGTGCACCACGCCTAGCCGGGAGGGAGTCCGGGAAAAAGTCTGGACCTGCCGAAGAGGCAAGAGACTTTTTCTTCCCACTTCGTTTCCTGGTGCGCGAGGAGAGGGGATTAAGAGCGCTGCTTAAAGGAGCTCCAGAGACGGGTGCGAGCCACGGCTAAAAGCGCGGACCCCAGAGACGGGCATGAGACGCTAAGGCTGCTGCTGTCGCCACCAAGAAGCCTGTGTGCGAGCACAGGTCACTATCCACACCTCCCCTCCCGGGAGCCTGTGCAGCCCGCCACTGCCAGAGTCCCGGGATCCAGGGACAACTTCCCCGGGAGAACGCACGGCGCGCCTCAGGCTGGTGCAACGTCACGTCGGCCTCTGCCGCCGCAGGCTCGCCCCGCAGTATGTGCCCCTACCTCCCCACGGCCTGAGTGAGCCAGAGCCCCCGAATCAGCGGCTCCTTTAACCCCGTCCTGTCTGAGTGAAAAACAGACGCCCTCCAGCGACCTACACGCAGAGGCGGGGCCAAATCCAAAGCTGAGCCCCGGGAACTGTGAGAACAAAGAGGAGAAAGGGAAATCTCTCCCAGCAGCCTCAGGAGCAGCGGATTAACTCTCCACAATCAACTTGATGTACCCTTCATCTGTGGAATACATGAATAGACAACGAATCATCCCAAATTGAGGAGGTGGACTTTGAAAGCAAGATTTATGATTTTTCCCCCTTCTCCTCTTTTTGTGAGTGTGTAGGTGTATGCTTCTGTGTGAGATTTTGTCTGTATAGCTTTGCTTCCACCATTTGTCCGAGGGTTCTATCCATCCGGTTTTTAAAAATTTTTTTTCTTGATAATTACCTTTTATTTTAATAACTTTATTTTACTTTATATTCGTTCTTTCTTTCCTTCCTTCCCTCCTTTAGACAACGAATCATCCCAAATTGAGGAGGTGAACTTTGAGAGCTAGATTTATGATTTTTTCCCCTTTTCCTCTTTCTGTGAGTGTGTATGTATATGCTTCTGTGTGAGATTTTGTCTGTATAGCTTTGCTTCCACCATTTGTCCTAGGGTTCTATCCATCCGTTTTTTTTGTTTGTTTGTTTTTCTCTTAATAATTATTTTTTATTTTAATAACTATTATAGTTTATCATACTTTATTTTACCTTATCTTCTTTCTTTCTTTTTTTGCTTCCTTCCCTCCTTCCTTCCTCCCTCCCTCCCTCCCTCCTTTCTTTCTTTCTTTCTACTTCTACTAATTCTTTCTTTCTACTTTTTCTCCCTTTTATTCTGAGCCGTGTGGATGAAAGGATCTTAGTGCTGCAGCCAGGAGTCAGTGCTGTGCCTCTGAGGCGGGAGAGCCAACTTCAGGACACTGGTCCACAAGAGACCTCCCAGCTCCACATAATATCAAACGGCGAAAATCTCCCAGAGATCTCCATCTCAACACCAGCACTCAGCTTCACTCAACAACCAGCAAGCTACAGTGTTGGACATCCTATGCCAAACAACTAGCAAGACAGGAACACAACCCCACCCATTAGCAGAGAGGCTGCCTAAAATCATAATAAGTCCACAGACACCCCAAAACACACCAACAGACGTGGACCTGCCCACCAGAAAGAAAAGATCATGCGTCATCCAACAGAACACAGGCACTAATCCCCTCCACCAGGAAGCCTACACAACCCACTGAACCAAGCTTAGCCACTGGGGACAGACACCAAAAAACAACGGGAACTACGAACCCACAGCCTGCAAAAAGGAGACCCCAAACACAGTAAGATAAGCAAAATGAGAAGACAGAAAAGCACACAGTAGATGAAGGAGCAAGATAAAAACCCACCAGACCTAACAAATGAAGAGGAAATAGGCAGTCCACCTGAAAAAGAATTCAGAATAATGATAGTAAAGATGATCCAAAATCTTGGAAACAGAATAGACAAAATGCAAGAAACATTTAACAAGGACCTAGAAGAACTAAAGATGAAACAAACAACAATGAACAGCACAATAAATGAAATTAAGAATATGCTAGATGGGATCAAGAGCAGAATAACTGAGGGAGAAGAACGGATAAGTGACCTGGAAAATAAAATAGTAGAAATAACTACTGCAGAGCAGAATAAAGAAAAAAGAATGAAAAGAACTGAGGACAGTCTCAGAGACCTCTGGGACAACATTAAAGGCACCAACATTCGAATTATAGGGGTTCCAGAAGAAGAAGAGAAAAAGAAAGGGACTGAGAAAATATTTGAAGAGATTATAGTTGAAAACTTCCCTAATATGGGAAAGGAAATAGTTAATCAAGTCCAGGAAGCACAGAGAGTCCCATACAGGATAAAGCCAAGGAGAAATACACCAAGACACATATTAATCAAACTGTCAAAAATGAAATACAAAGAAAACATATTAAAAGCAGCAAGGGAAAAAGAACAAATAACACACAAGGGAATCCCCATAAGGTTAACAGCTGATCTTTCAGCAGAAACTCTGCAAGCCAGAAGGGAGTGGCAGGACATATTTAAAGTGATGAAGGAGAAAAACCTGCAACCAAGATTACTCTACCCAGCAAGGATCTCATTCAGATTTGATGGAGAAATTAAAACCTTTACAGACAAGCAAAAGTTGAGAGAGTTCAGCACCACCAAACCAGCTCTACAACAACTGCTAAAGGAACTTCTCTAGGCAAGAAACACAAGAGAAGGAAAAGACCTATAATAATGAACCCAAAACAATTAAGAAAATGGGAATAGGAACATACATATCAATAATTACCTTAAATGTAAATGGACTAAATGCTCCCACCAAAAGACACAGATTGGCTGAATGGATACAAAAACAAGACCCATATATTTGTGGTCTACAAGAGACCCACTTCAGACCTAGAGACACATACAGATTGAAACTGAGGGGATGGAAAAATATATTTCATGCAAATGGAAACCAAAAGAAACCTGGAGTAGAAATTCTCATATCAGACAAAATACACTTTAAAATAAAGACTATTAGAAGAGACAAAGAAGGACACTACATAATGATCAAGGGATTGATCCAAGAAGATATAACAATTGTAAATATTTATGCATCCAACATAGGAGCACCTCAATACATAAGGCAAATACTAACAGCCATAAAAGGGGAAATCGACAGTAACACATTCATAGTAGGGGACTTCAACACCCCATTTTCACCAATGGACAGATCATCCAAAATGAAAATAAATAAGGAAACACAAGTTTTAAATGATACATTAAACAAGATGGACTTAACTGATATTCATAGGACATTCCATCCAAAAACAACAGAATACACTTTCTTCTCAAGTGCTCATGGAACATTCTCCAGGATAGATCATATCTTGGGTCACAAATCAAGCCTTGGTAAATTTAAGAAAACTGAAATTGTATCAAGTATCTTTTCCGACCGCAACGCTATGAGACTAGACATCAATTACAGGAAAAGACCTGTAAAAAATACAAACACATGGAGGCTAAACAATACACTACTTAATAACGAAGTGATCACTGAATAAATCAAAGAGGAAATAAAAAAATACCTAGAAACAAATGACAATGGAGAGACGACGACCCAAAATCTATGGGATGAGCAAAAGCAGTTCTAAAAGGGAAGTTTATAGCAATACTAGCCCACCTTAAGAAACAGGAAACACCTTGAATAAACAACCTAACCTTGCACCTAAAACAATTAGAGAAAGAAGAACAAAAAAACCCCAAAGTTAGCAGAAGGAAAGAAATCATAAAAATCAGATCAGAAATAAATGGAAAAGAAATGAAGGAAACAATAGCAAAGATCAATAAAACTAAAAGCTGGTTCTTTGAGAAGATAAACAAAATAGATAAACCATTAGCCAGACTCATCAAGAAAAAAAGGGAGAAGACTCAAATCAATACAATTAGAAATGAAAAAGGAGAAGTAACAAGTGACACTGCAGAAATACAAAAGATCATGAGAGATTACTACAAGCAACTCTATGCCAATAAAATGGACAACCTGGAAGAAATGGACAAATTCTTAGAAATGCACAACCTGCCAAGACTGAATCAGGAAGACATAGAAAATATGAACAGACCAATCATAAGCACTGAAATTGAAACTGTGATTTAAAATCTTCCAACAAACAAAAGCCCAGGACCAGATGGCTTCACAGGCGAATTCTCTCAAACATTTAGAGAAGAGCTAACACCTATCCTTCTCAAACTCTTCTACAATATAGCAGAGGGAGGAACACTCCCAAACTCATTCTACAAGGCCACCATCACCCTGATACCAAAACCAGACAAGGATGTCACACAGAAAGAAAACTACAGGCCAATATCACTGATGAACATAGATGTAAAAATCCTCAACAAAATACTAGCAAACAGAATCCAACAGCACATTAAACGGATCATACACCATGATCAAGTGGGGTTTATTCCAGGAATGCAAGGATTCTTCAATATACACAAATCAATCAACGTAATACACCGTATCAACAAATTGAAGGAGAAAAACCATATGATCATCTCCATAGATGCAGAAAAAGCTTTTGACAAAATTCAACACCCATTTATGATAAAAACCCTCCAGAAAGCAGGCATAGAGGGAACTTTCCTCAACATAATAAAGGCCATATATGACAAACCCACAGCCAACATTGTCCTCAATGGTGAAAAACTGAAAGCATTTCCACTAAGATCAGGAACAAGACAAGGTTGCCCACTCTCACCACTCTTATTCAACATAGTTTTGGAAGTTTTAGCCACATCAATCAGAGAAGAAAATGAAATAAAAGGAATCCAAATTGGAAAAGAAGAAGTAAAGCTGTCACTGTTTGCAAATGACATGACACTATACATAGAGAATCCTAAAGATGCTACCAAAAAACTACTAGAGCTAATCAATGAATTTGGTAAAGTAGCAAGATACAAAATTAATGCCCAGAAATCTCTGGCATTCCTATACACTAATGATGAAAAATCTGAAAGTGAAATCAAGAAAACACTCCCATTTACCATTGCAACAAAAAGAAAAAATATCCAGGAATAAACCTACCTAAGGAGACAAAAGACCTGTATGCAGAAAATTATAAGACACTGATGAAAGAAATTAAAGATGATACAAATAGATGGAGAGATATACCATGTTCTTGGATTGGAAGAATCAACATTGTGAAAATGACTCTACTAATGACTCTACCAAAGCAATCTACAGATTCAATGCAATTCCTATCAAACTACCACTGGCACTTTTAACAGAACTAGAACAAAAAATTTCACAATTTGTATGGAAACACAAAAGACCCCGAATAGCCAAAGCAATCTTGAGAATGAAAAACGGAGCTGGAGGAATCAGGCTCCCTGACTTCAGACTATACTACAAAGCTACAGTAATCAGGACAGTATGGTACTGGTGCAAAAACAGAAAGATAGATCAATGGAACAGGATAGAAAGCCCAGAGAGAAACCCACGCACATATGGTCACCTTATCTTTGATAAAGGAGGCAGGAATGTACAGTGGAGAAAGGACAGCCTCTTCAATAAGTGGTGCTGGGAAAACTGGACAGGTACATGTAAAATATGAGATTAGATCACTCCCTAACACCATACACAAAAATAAACTCAAAATGGATTAAAGACCTAAATGTAAGGCCAGAAACTATCAAACTCTTAGAGGAAAACATAGGCAGGACACTCTATGACATAAATCACAGCAAGATCCTTTTTGACCCACCTCCTAGAGAAATGGAAATAAAAACAAAAATAAACAAATGGGACCTAATGAAACTTCAAAGCTTTTGCACAGCAAAGGAAACCATAAACAAGACCAAAAGACAACCCTCAGAATGGGAGAAAATATTTGCAAATGAAGCAACTGACAAAGGATTAATCTCCAAAATTTATAAGCAGCTCATGGAGGTTAATAAGAAAAAAACAAACAACCCAATCCAAAAATGGGCAGAAGACCTAAATAGACATTTCTCCAAAGAAGATATACAGACTGCCAACAAACACATGAAAGAATTCTCAACATCACTAATCATTAGAGAAATGCAAATCAAGACTACAATGAGATATCACCTCACACCAGTCAGAATGGCCATCATCAAACAATCTAGAAACAATAAACGCTGGAGAGGGTGTGGAGAAAAGGGAACCCTCTTGCACTGTTGGTGGGAATGTAAATTGACACAGCCACTGCGGAGAACAGTATGGAGGTTCCTTAAAAAACTACAAATAGAACTATCATATGACCCAGCAATCCCACTACTGGGCATATATCCTGAGAAAAACATAATTCAAAAAGAGTCATGTACCAAAATGTTCATTGCAGCTCTATTTACAATAGCCTGGAGATGGAAACAACCTAAGTGCCCATCTTCGGATGAATGGATAAAGAAGGTATGGCACATATATACAACGGAATATTACTCAGCCATAAAAAGAAACGAAATTGAGCTATTTGTAATGAGGTGGATGGACCTAGAGTCTGTCATACAGAGTGAAGTAAGTCAGAAAGAGAAAGACAAATACTGTATGCTAACACATATATACGGAATTTAAGAAAAAAATGTCATGTAGAACCTAGGGGTAAGACAGGAATAAAGACACAGACCTACTAGAGAATGGACTTAAGGATATGGGGAGGGGGAAGGGTAAGCTGTGACAAAGCGAGCGGGAGAGGCATGGAGATATATACACTACCAAACGTAAGGTAGATAGCTAGTGGGAAGCAGCCGCATAGCACAGGGAGATAAGCTCGGTGCTTTGTGACCGCCTGGAGGGGTGGGATAGGGAGGGTGGGAGGGAGGGAGATGCAAGAGGGAAGAGATATGGGAACATATGTATATATATAACTGATTCATTTTGTTGTAAAACAGAAACTAACACACCATTGTAAAGCAATTATACTCCAATAAAGATGTTAAAAAAAAAAGAAATTGAAACGGTTATTAAGGTTAATTCATTTCCCCCCCATATCCATTTTAACATATTTTGAAAAAAATCTAAAATGAATCACAGCAAATCTTACTAATTCAACCAGGAATCTATTATCATTTTTTACTCCTATGTTTTAATTTGTACGTTTATGCTTAATTTAAGAATAACCATGGATAAAACATGAAAATCAGTGCATTTTTCATTCTGCAATCATATATGTTCTATTCTACATAATATCTCACCTGTCCTCATATTTTGTTTATACTCATGTACATAATATTCAGGTTTGATGACCTTGGCAATAGACCTTTTCTTATAAAATGTACTCACAAATATGAAATTGGTCAATCAGCTACTCAGGAAGAAAATTACATGAACCTAGTTTTGTAGCAAATATGTTTAAGTTAAAGGTTCAAAATATCCTTTAACTAAGAAAATTCAAAATGCCATCATTTTCCTCCTGGATGGTGAGATTTTTCACCTTATACTTTCTCTGTCTGACTTTATTTATCCTCTGATTGGTCCCTGCCAAGTATATTTTGATAATATAGATAATAAGCTATATTTCAGTGAAGGACTTCTCTATGTTGAGGACTATGACCACTGTATTAAAATCTAAATAATATACACAGACGTAAAGTACAGCAAGGCTACAACTTCTCACTCCTACAAAAATTCTTGAATTTTTTTTAATTTAAGTCTATCTATCTCGGTCAGTGAGCTTTGATTGGTGAGCTTTAGTCTGGCTTAGTTCTACAAAGTCTACATCCTGTCTTAAAAAACAAACAAACTTACTGCTTTCATACTATCATTAACTTGACTAATTTCAAGGCACAACATATTTCAAAAAAAAAAAACCCCAGAGAAATCAACAAGTTTCAATTAAAAATGATGTGCATTTAGATGAGACTCACCTTTAAAGAATCAAAACAAGCCATCACACGACCATTTTCCACATGGCAAACTCTTGGCGGATGGGCAAACTTGCAATCTGCATCAGCTCGAGAGCAGGTTCCTCTCTGAAATTCTCTACAGACTTCCAAAGTCAGCCACTTGGTATCACGAACCAGGGCAACATTGACAGCCGTCATATTGAAAGCAAAGTTAAAATCAAGTGCACCCTCTCTACAACACTATTACTGCTGTTGTTGAAAGGTTAAAAATAAATTCAAGCTAAATGTGAAGAGATAACTGGTTGCTTTGGTGAAAGGTTTCTTTGTTAGCACTTAAGTTTTCATTTAAGTCAATTTTGGTGGTCTAGTCAAACAAAAAGCCCACTATAAAATAAAAATTGTATCAGAATAACTAAAAATCAAATTAGAGACCAACTCCTAAGAAGGCAGCTGTCAAGGTTAAGATATTGAGTGCTTTATTTTTTTCCTCTGCTGAAGTTACTTCAAATAACTGGCAGAGTTTCAAAAGGATTCTGTGCTCTCCAGTTGATATTTTCAATTATTCTCGCAAAAAGCATATGCTGCTGGCTGCCTGTCAATGTGTGGAATGGTCTCAAGTCAAGGGGAGAAAAGTTTTTTTACCTATCTCTTGGCTTTAAAGATTAATAGGATGTTACAGCTGCAATTTTTTTTTGTTTTTGCTGCAAAATCGGGAGGAGGAAAAATGACTATGAAAATTGAGAATCAAAGAAAAAAAGAATGAACGAGTTGCTGAGAATGAACTACAAGCACACCAGGGTTTTTTTGTGGGGGCGGGGCGGGGAGAGGTGGCAGTGATGGTGATAGGGAGAGGGGTTTATAAAGAGGCAGCTCGAAAGTGGAATCCAATCAGCAGTTTTCAGAAAAGGCACTTTCCAGAAACCTGCAAAAAATAAAATAAAATAAAATAAAATTAGCTAATATAACACATTGCTTCCGTTTTAAACTCTAGATTTGGAAAAGTAGTAATATATCCTCTTTAAAACAGGAAGCATCTAGATACTGACAGTGCAACGTAGGAGACAGTCAGCCATTGTCAATAAAAAGGGCATTTCCCAGTGTAGAACTGTACATAGTAAAAGGAAGCAACCACTTCGATTTACTGTTGAAATACAAGACTGGGCAACAACCCAATTAAAAAGAAAAAAAAGATTATTTCATTTTGGTCTGTTTGGGGGCAGAAATTCATTCAGGGGTCCACTGCACAGAAAGAGCCAGAGCCTGACATGTCAGCGCTTTATGTAGTCATGATCCACCTGTGTGTCTTCAGGTTTTAGAGGCTACCAAAGACCTGCCATTAAACTGGCTTTACTATGATCTGATCGAAGGCTTGATGATCTGCTCTCAAAATCCAGAAAACAGAAATTGCTAGGAAAATTTAAGATGCTCCAAGAGGTAACTGTGTATTTGAAATGTAATTGTTGATGATCACACAAAACGGATATGACATAACTAGCTGGAGACCCACTGCAAATGAGGTAGGGGAGAGACTGTGAAATGTAAAATGTGCTTCAGATCAAGAAAGAAATCCTTTGAAAAGATGCTGGATTTTTTTTTTCTGTGTATGCTCTATTAGTTCTTAGTCTTTATGAAGGGATATTGGAACAACTCAGAAGGAGGTTTCAGCATGGACAAATAAGTGAGACCGAAAGCACTGTTCATACACTGGTCATACATTAAATACTGTGCAGCTTTAGGGTTTGTACTTTAAACCAGTGTCGACCAGCAACAATTTCTAGGAACTCAGCTGAGAAGATAGATTAAATGTTAATTTATTGGCATTATGCCATGAACACATACCAAAATAACAGGGATTTTCTAAAGCAAAAGTAAGCTCTGCGTATCAGACAAATCAACTAATTTTTAACTTCATCAAAAAAGTAGAATTAAAGTTCTTGAAAACATTTCATTTACTTTTTTAAACAGTTTCTTCAATAATTTTACAGAATCTGAATTTTTGCTTTATTCTTTCCGCATTCAAGATGAAACTCAATATCACCTAATTTTTCAGATACCATTAGGAAATTAAGTATATAGAAAATTCATGCAGGCTTATCCATTTAAGAGCAAAACGTGTTTCTCTAAGTCATTCTTCATGGAAATATTTCTAAAATGTATTATATGTAGCTTTGCCTTCTTAAAAAATACTGAACGTAATTTGGGCTCTGGTTGAAGACTTGGGGTCATAAAATGCCCTGGGAAGTATTATAGTTCTCTTTCAGTGGCAGATTGTTAATTGTCACTTCTACTGTCACTTCCCTTCCTGCCACAATATCTGCCATGGTGGATTGTCCAGCTCCTTTCTGGAATACAAAATAGCTAATCATGAGCGTTGAATAAGAGTTAGTTACTCACTGTATGAGGGGCCTGCGGGCAAAATGCAGGGCTTTCATGCAGAAGGTCTGTGACTACTCTTACTGGTTTGGAAACCCTTTTGCAATATATTCCATTCAGGACCACGTTCTAGAGGGTTAAGGTTGCCAGGTGAATGACCTCTAAAAATATTTAAAATAGATATCTATTTTAAACAGCCAGATGGGGAAATGCAAATGAAAATCACAATGTGATACCACTTCACACCCATTAGGATAGTTACAATAAAAAAGAAAAACTGGAGGGGTTTCCCTGGTGGCGCAGTGGTTGACAGTCCGCCTGCCGACGCAGGGGACACGGGTTCGTGCCCCGGTCCGGGAAGATCCCACATGCCGCGGAGCGGCTGTGCCCGTGAGCCATGGACACTGAGCCTGCGCATCCGGACCCTCTGTGCTCCGCAACGGGAGAGGCCACAACAGTGAGAGGCCCGCATACCGCAAAAAATAAGAAAAAAAGAAAAATTGGAGAAATTGAAACTATCGTACATTGCTGGTGGGAATGTAAAATAGTGCAGCTGCTGCAGCAGTTTAACAGTTCCTCAAAATGTTAAGCAGTTACCATATGACCTAGCAGTTCCATGCCTAGGTATATACCCAAAAAAATTGAAAGCAGGATCTCGAAGACATATGTGTACACTCATGTTCATAGCAGCACTATTCACAATCGCCAAGAGGTAGAAACAATCCAAGTGTCCATCAGCGGATGAGTGGATACACAAAATGTGATACGTCAACACAATGAAATATTACTCTACCATAAAAAGGAATAAAGTACTGACACATGCCACAACACGAATGAACCCCCCAAAAATGATGCTAAGTGGAAGAAGCCAGTCACAGCGGCCACATATTGTATGGTTCCATTTATATTAAATATCCAGAATAGGTAAATCCGTAGAGTCAGAAAGCAAATTAGTGGTTGTGAGGGCCTGGGGAAGGGGAGAAAGTGGAGCAACTGCTGAATGTGTATGGGGTCTCCTTTGGGGGTGACGAAGATATTCTGGAATTAGACAGTGGTGATGGTTGCACAATGTTTTGAATATACCAAAGACCATTCACTAAACTGTATACTTTAAATGAGTGAATTGGATAATATGTGAATTATATATCAAGAAAGCTATTTTTTTAAGTCTAAAGAGATATGACAACAACAAAAAAAAAAGCTTCGTAAGTGATGGAATTGGCTACCCCAATCTTTTCTTTCTTAGATTCTTCTTAGACACACATTCTTCTAAGTAGTGTTCTGAAGTTGAATTTCAAGAGTAAATTCATTTCCACGCTTGTATTATAGAAAGTACTCTAATAAAAGAGTATGTTCTGTGAGTTTGTAAGTTTAGATTTAAAGATATATTCAAATTTAATCCTATAACTAAATTACATGGGCTGCCTGAACACATTTGAAAGAAAAATAATGAAAAAGAAATATATATATATATATATATATATAATGGGTTTTTTCCTCAGAACATAAATGGTGAGTGAGGGTCTGGAGAAAGATTTTTCTACAGAGGTCTATCAAGTATAGAAACAAATAATAAATTTGAATTTTAAACTTTTACAAATGAAAAAATACAAACAGGAATTGAACTCTGGCCCTGCATTTTATGTAAGACAGGGGGAATGGGAGAAGGAATTTTCTTCATTTTTAAAATTGACCTGTAACCTCTGATGGGACCCTGGCCAGCTCCTCAAAACAGTTCTAGCCAGCGCATATCTGCATGTCTTCCTTCAAACTGGAACTATTTTTGGTGCTGGCACAGAAGAAGCTAGGTGCAACAACTAAAAAGAGCTGGTGTGACAGTGGAGAGATGTTCCGTCCTGCCGCGCTGCTCATCTCTGTATAAAAGACGGGGAGGGGGGTCCATTTTAAAGATCAACTTTGTTTGGGGGACAATACAACTTTATCTTCATTACTTTAGACTTGAGTAATAGGAATATGAGTTTGCTTTTCATGATTTATAGTCCTCTAATGTAGAACATGAAAAGTTACCGTTTCTTAGTACATTTGTACTTGTATGGTATTCGCAGCTTGCAAGTGTTTTTATTTCATTGATCTTTGGAGCTCTAAAAAATACTCTAAACCGTGGGTGATAACCCAAAAAGACCAATGAAGGAAATAAAGCTCAAGGAAGCTAAATTACTTATCTGAAGTTACAAAGCCTTAAGTGGTAGAACCATGCTCCAGGCAAGATCCTCTGACTCTAAATCTCATGCTTAGATCCTGGCAGAGAAATGTAGCAGTGATTATTTCTTATCTCTTGTCTCTCTTGGGAATCTTAAACAACGAGAGCCAGTCATCTTTGTGTAGTACTTATGATTCCTTCTCAAAATTATGTTCATGCCTGTTGCAGTGCCATCTTCATAATATTCCTGTGTTGTGCTGCACCAACATTTATCCACATCCACTATATGCCAAGCACCGTTCTAGATGTGGAACAAGACTGATAAGGTCCCTGCTGTCGTAGAACTTCCTATGCTCATTTAAATAGAGAAGAAACCAAAGGCATAGCAAAGAGAAATGATTATGAGAGTTTATGAAGGGGTGGAAGCAGACTCTAGGTATTCTGATTCCAATACAGGTCTCTCATTCTCCCATGAATGGTACACCAAGCACTCTAACTTAACAATACTCTTAAACACACACTCAAACACTATTGCATAGAAACGAGTCACTAAAAGGAACACCCCAGAAATTACCACACCAAGTCTTACTGCTCTCCGGACTCCTCTTGAAGACAGTACTACTGTTGCCATTTTACAGATGGGGAAACAGAGGTGGAGAAGGGTTAAGTCTTGCACAACTTCATGTAGCTACCCTCAAGCCATGGTTCAAACCCAGGCAGTCTGCGACCAGAGCCCACCTTCTTAGTCATGTCATGATACTGTGTCTCCCTTATGGCACGGATCACATTCTTATTATAGGCCCTTAAGTTTTCTCCCTTATCAGACTGTAAATTCCATAAAAGTAGAGATCATGTTTTACTTAGTTTTGCTGACTCTATCTTCTCATTGGAAGTTAGAGCATGACAGCATTTCTCAGGATTCTTACTTCGAAAGGTCAAAGATTAAATGGTAACTTAACCCTTCCAAGCAAGGATTTTTGTCAGTTGAGCATCCTCTAGGCTGGCTGAGCTTTGGCCACCTCTGTCAGTTTCATATCTATCAGATCTGTAAAGTTGAGTATTTTCTCATAATTCTAGCTTTCAAATTGAAATGTTAATACCTGCAATTCTTGATATATAGAGCACTCAGTTTCGATAAAGAATGGTCTATTCCTGCTCTTTTGGTAACAGCAAGATCTTATCTTGGATTTAGAGTAAAAATATGAGATAACCAAATGACTTTTCTCTATATCTTTGGATAGTAGGTTAATTTTTGGAATGTTTTTGCCCAAGAATCAGTGTGATGAAACTGAACTGGGAGTGGGGTGAAGGAGATTTCACTTTGAGCCACAGGAAGAAACAAGAAACATCCCCAAAGTACATATTTTTCCTTGAAAGTAAAAGAGTTATTTTTGAATTTTAATTAATGCTCCTTTACAAAAATTCTATATTAGATATAACATAAGGAAAATAAAAAATGTTTTTACTTCAAGAAAACAAGCCCTTTTAAAAATCACATTAAAAACACTTAGGAATAAACCTGATCAAGGAAGTTAAAAGACTTATATGCTGAGAACTATAAAACA
Source organism: Aethalodelphis obliquidens (assembly GCF_003676395.1). Taxonomy (NCBI): domain Eukaryota; kingdom Metazoa; phylum Chordata; class Mammalia; order Artiodactyla; family Delphinidae; genus Aethalodelphis; species Aethalodelphis obliquidens. Next base: position 603,091 of record NW_020838059.1, on the reverse strand, counting down.
TTGATAAAGGGAATTGAAGATGATTTGAAGAAATAGAAAGATATCCCATGTTCTTGGACTGGAAGAATTAATCTTATTAAAATGACCATACTACCCAAAGAAATCTACAGATTTAATGTGATCCCTATCACAATATCCATGACATTTTTCACAGAACTGGAATAAATAATCCTAAAATTCATATGGAACCATAAAAGACCCTAAATTGCCAAAGCAATCCTGAGGAAAAAGAACAAAGCAGGAGGCATCGTTCTCCCTGACTTTAGGCTATACTATAAAGCTACAGTAATCAAAAAGCATGATATTGACACAAAAAACAGACATATGGATCAATGGAACAGAATAGAGCCCAGAAATAAACCGACACACTTACAGTCAATTAATTTTTGACAAAGGAGGCAAGAATATACAATGGCGAGAAGATAGTCTCATTGCAGCACCATTTGCAATAGCCAAGACATGGAAACAATCCAAGTGCCCATCAACTGATGACTGGACAAAGAAAATGTGGGGTGTGTGTGTGTGTGTGTGTGTGTGTGTGTGTGTGTGTGTGTATAATGGAATACTACTGAGCCATAAAAAAGAATGAAATATACCCATTTGCAGCAACATGGATGGACCCAGGGAATAGCATATTAAGTGAAATATCAGACAGAGAAAGACAAATATCATATGATATCACTTATATGTGGAATCTAAAATATGATACAAATGAACTTCTTATTTACAAAACAGAACCAGACTCACAGACACAGAAAAAAAACTTATGGTTACCAAAGGGGAAAGGGAGGGGGAGAGAGAAATTAGGAGTTTGGGGTTAGCAGATACAAACTACTATATATAAAACAGATAAACACAAGGTCGTACTCTATAGCATAGTGAACTATATCTAATATCTTATAGTAAGCTATAGTGGAAAAGAATATATATACACACACACCTGAATCACCTTGCTGTACACCAGAAACGAACACAACATTGTAAATCAGCTATACTTCAATTTAAAAAAAGTTTTTACTTTAAAATTACATACACACTAGATTCATTATTAAGTAGATTATCTATATTTTTAAAGATTCAAACATTTTCTCATGGAGTTGTTCTTGATGGTAAAACAAAATAAATAAATATTTTCTACTGATATAATGGAAATAGTACCTTGTTCCAGAGTGGCTTGCAAGGCCACTGCCAGCAGTTACTTTTGTCCCACTTTTTCTTACACTTTCCTCGTCTCCTCCTTTCTTTTGCCTTCCCTTCACAAGCCAGCACATAACATAGAAACATTGCCAGTGTCTGGTCCAGAAGATCACAAAGACGCTCTTTGGCACCTAAAGCAATATCTGAAGAGGCATTTCTTTAAATGTATTTATCGACCTCCAGAATAAACAATGAAAACAATGTTTTCTTTCTTTCCATTTTAAGCTTTCCTTACATCTGTATTACCACAAGGAATTCCTTGTGGCCATTTATTTTGGCTCTACGAATATATGACACGCCTGCTACATGCTGCTTGAATTGGCAGGCTAACAAGGCTTAAAAGCTTACAAGTTTTCTAATTTGCTTCAAGTTCTATTTCCCTCACATATTTAGCTTAGTGGTCCACCAATCCAGTTCTTTAAGGCATATGAGAGGTCCTCAGCACTGTAGATGGAAGCCATGATTTCACAAGCATCCTATAGAAAACTGAGTTTTATGTCTGAAAAAAATAAGTGTGAAAATAAGGACATTTCACCTATGTGCAGAACTTTTTCATTAAGCTTTTCTTTTAAGTTTCATTGAATTTTTTTCACAATATTCCCAGGGTAACAAATTTATCTTTTACAAAAAGCAGGTAAATCAAGTTATTCTGTTTCATAAAGCAATTAAAAGACCCACCTCAGTGCATATATATGGTCATAAAAAGAAAAAAAAAACAGGTGCTACCCTGTCTCTTTCAAACATAGCTCTAGCAACAAATGTGATTGGTTTTGTTAGTCAGAGGAGTTCATCTTTTTTTTAAAAAAAGATATATCTCTTTTAAAATAATATATGAAATTATGAGAACTTGCTAATAAATGCCATTTAAATATTTTAAACTAATCCAATTTAATATAAAAACAACCCAAAACCTGGATTCTGCACACAGTTGTTATCAAACAACACTGGTTAATTGCTTGCTTATGTCCATGGGACAGAAATCCCAGAGCCATTAAAAGATCACCAAAAAACTGGATTTAAAATTGAAGACAGTAGGAACTTAACATATTTGGCAATTTAAGTCCTATAATGCTCAAGCATTTGAGATGAGAGAAATACAAAATGTCACAAGACATTGCATTTAATATATGCAGGGTGATTTTGCTGAAGATTCATTCAACAAATATTTATTGGGCATCTAATATGACCTAGGCACTGATCTAGGTGCTGGGGATGCAAAGTTGAACAAGAAGATTAAATCCCTGTCCTGAGAATCATACATTCAATTGGTTGGCCACGAATGGGGATGCGGGGGTGGCGAAAATAAATAAAAAATCATATCCGTCATTCATTTTATCCATTTAACAAATACCTATTATGATTCCCTAAAATTCAAGCCAATGAGGTCTTTAAAAATGTTCATGTGGAATAACAAATGTTGGTGAGGATGTGAAGGAAAGGGAACCCTTGTACACTGTTGGTGGGAGCGTAAATTGGTGCAGCCACTATGGAGAACAGTACAAAGGTTCCTCAGAAAACTAAAAACAGAACTACCATATAATTCAGCAATCCCACTCCTGGGCATATACCCCAAGAAATGAAAACACTAATTTGAAAAGATACATGCACCCCAATGTTCAGAGGAGCATTATTTATAATAGCCAAGATATGGAAGCAACCTAAGTGTCCATCAACAGATGAATGGATAAAGAAGATATAGTATACAATATACAATGGAATACTACTCAGCCATAAAAAAGAATGAAATGTTGCCATTTGCAACAACATGGATGGACTTAAAGGGTATTATGCTTGCTGAAATAAGTCAGAGAAAGATAAATACTGTATGTTATCACTTATATGTGGAATTAAAAAAATAAAACACACTAGTGAATGTATCAAAAAAGAAATAGACTCACAGATATATAGAACAAACTAGTGGTTGCCAGTGGGGAGAGGAAAGGGGGGAGGGGCAAGATAAGGGTAGGGGATTAAGAAGTACAAACTATTTTGTATAAAATAAGCTACAAGGATATATTGTACGGAACTATACAGGCTATATTAAGGGAATATAGCCAATATTTTATAATATCTATAAACGGAGTATAATCTTTTAAAAATTGTGAATCACTTGTTGTATACCTGAAACTTTTATAATATCGTAAATCAACTATATCTCAATAAATAAATAAATAAAAATGAAAATGTTCACGTGGGAAAGTGTCAGTTAATCAACAAACATTTATTGTGTCCACCAACAATATGCACAGACTTGTGTCACATGCTTCTGGGGAACCAGACGAGCTTTAAAACACTGCCTGTGTACTCAAGAAACCTCTTTTGAGTTGGGGAGACAAGAACAACATAATATGAAATAAAAGCAAACAATGTAGACAATTAAGAGCAAAATTTAGTAACATTAACAACAAATGTGATGAGAGTTCTGAGACGAGGATGTCACTCAGGCCTGAAGTTGTCAAGGGAGTTTTCCAAGAGGAGAAAGTGGAGCTGGGTCTTAAAGAATGAGAAGGACCTAGGTGAGGATGGAGGGGCAGAGAGACTTCCTGGAAAGAGGAACAGCACGAATGAGGATGAGATGAGAAGGTTAGGTATCAGGTATTTGTAGGATGGTGAGCACACATGGGCGGGCTAGGATGGCAGGTTCATACTATGGAAGACAAATCATTTGTGGGTTGTTTCTGAAGATCCTTGAAAATGGCTCAAGGACTGTAATGTTTATTATAGAAATAGGAGCCGCTCTCAAAGATTTTAAGCTGAGTAGAAACTTAGTGGCCATAAATGCAGTATGGTAACAATGATCTGCCCTTGCAAAATTGTTTTATTTAAGGAGCCCACAACACACAATCAGAGCAAAGTTTACACATCTGACATACTCTGGAAGAACAAAAGATGAGAGAGAAGTGGGTGGATGTCAGAGTGTTTCTCTAGTTCACAGGCTCTGTGAGGATAGGACAGGCAGTGATTCAAGTCAGGCTGTCATGAAAAGTGGGTAAAAAAACAAACTGAAAAGTGCAGCTTCTTGCTTTCATTTTGCTAATTACACATTTATCAATGACCCCCATCATTAAGGACACATAACTGTATTCCTATTTTACGAAGTGACTCAAATGTTTTTCAGTCTTACTCTCTGCAAGGTAAATTCCTTTTAAAAATGTAGTTGAAACGTCAGCAAGAATTTCTTTTCTTCAGTTAGATTTTGCTACAGAACAAGCTCATGCCAGGAGTTAAATTTAGATAGCAACTTTTTGGCTGTAATGGCATCCTGTAAATTCCTGCTACAGGACTTTAACCAGCACCCCAGTGGCTGGAAAGTGTTCGTGCTCCTCCCAAAGTACATATTGAATTGAACTCAATTCAATTTTCAGGGCCAATTTACTCACTGATAAGATTTGGTTGAACATTCACTATTCACCAACACACACACACACAAACACACACACATTGGAAAACAATCATCAGAAGCTATCACAAAATGTTTATTTATCCTTTAAATACTTGAACAGCTCAAGTAACTCTCTAGTCAAATTTGTGAGTCACATAAGTATGACTATTTGTCAGAGAGGTAAACTAAACTAGCATCTAAGTGATTTGATCATGTAAAGGGATTCATCACTGTATCTAGTAAGCATCCAGTGAGGGCTTCCTTACCTGACTTCATCACTGGTATTATGCCCAATAAATTCAGATTCTCAATCTCAGTACAAAGCCTCCAATCCTTATTAGGAGCACTTATAAGACTAGTAAAAGATTGAGGAAAAAAGCTTTATGGCTAAAAAAGTTGGGAGAGGACCAAAGGTACCCTGATTTCAAGGACCAAGTAATTTAATACATCAATGCCAAAAGTTCTAGTAAGACTTGAAGGGAGTTTTCTGGGAAAGTAAATTTCTTAAGCAAGTATACACAAGAGTTCTATCATCTATGTCTGAAGTTACTGTTGCTAGAGGCATTATTTCACATTCATATTATACACAACTGTGACATATCTGTAAGCTAACGGCCTAGAGTTAATTGGAAAGCTGGGTACTTTAGTAAAGAATTATTCATCAAGAAAAAATAGGGAGACGACTCAAAATCAGAAATAAAAGAGTAGATATTACAACTGATGTCACAGAAATACAAAGGATTATGGGAGTACTATGAGGAATTATATGCTAACAAATTGGACAATCTAGAAATACTGGATAAATTCCTAGAAACATACTACCTACTAAGTCCAAATCATGGTGAAATAGGAAACAAGAACAGACCAATAACAAATAAGGTGATCAAATCAGTAATCAAAAGCCTCCCAACAAACAAAAGTCCAGGACCAGATGGCTTCACTGGTGAATTCTACCAAACATTCAAAGAATTAATATCAATCCTTCTCAAACTCTTCCAAAAAAATAGAAGAGAATGGAAGTCTTCCAAACTCATTTCACAAGGCCTGCATTACCCTAATATCAAAACCAGTCAAAAATGCCACAACAGGATTCCCTGGTGGCGCAGTGGTTAAGAATCTGCCTGCCAATGCACGGGACATGGGTTTGAGCACTGGTCCAGGAAGATCCCACATGTCGTGAAGCAACTAAGCCCATGCACCACAACTACTGAAGACCTGTGCTCTAGAGCCCACGTGCCACAACTACTGAAGCCTGTGCGCCTAGAGCCCATGCTCCGCAACAAGAGAAGCCACCACAATGAGAAGCCTGCACACCACAACAAAGAGTAGCCCCCACTCGCTGCAACTAGAGAAAGCCCACGCACAGCAACATAGACCCAACACAACCAAAACTAACTAACTAAATAAATAAATAAATACATTTTAAAATGCCACAAGGAAAGAAAATTACAGGCCAATTTCCCTGATGAACATAGATACAAAAATTCTCAACAAAATATTAGGAAACTGAATTCAACAATATATTAAAAGGTTCATACTCCAAGATCAAGTGGGATTTATTCCAGGGATGGAAAGATGGTTCAGCATCTGCAAATCAGTCAATGTGGTACACAACATTAACAAAATGAAGGAGCTTCCCTGGTGGCGCAGTGGTTGAGAGTCCACCTTCCAATGTGGGGGACACGGGTTCGTGCCCCAGTCCGGGAGGATCCCACGTGCCGTGGAGCGGCTGGGCCCGTGAGCCATGGCTGATGAGCCTGCGCTTCCAGAGCCTGTGCTCCGCAACGGGAGAGGCCACAACAGTGAGAGGCCCGCGTACCGCAAAAAAAGCCAAACAAAAAAAAAATGAAGGATAAAAATCATATGATCATCTCAACAAATGCAGAAAAAGCATTTGACAAAATTCAACACCCATTTATGATAAAAACTCTTAACAAAGTGGGTAGAGAGGAACACAGTAAAGGACATATATAACAACTCAATGGTTGAAAGCTTAAAGCTTTTCTGCTAATATCAGGAGCCAGAGAAGGATGCCCATTTTCAGAAACTTTTATTCAACATAGTATTGGGAATCCTACCCAGAGCAATTATTCAAGAAAAAGAAATAAAAGAAATCCAAATTGGATGGGAAGAAGTAAAACAGTCGCTATTTGCAGATGACATGATATTACATATAGAAAACTCTAAAGATTCCATCAGAAAACTCCTAAAACAAATAAGTGGATTCAGTAAAGCTGCAGGATACAGAATCAATACACAAAAGTCTGCTGTGTTTCTATACACTAATAATGAAGTATCAGAAAGAGTAATTAAGAAAACAATCCTAAAGTAGCAGGACACAAAATTAATGAACAGAAATCTCTTGCATTCCTATACACTAACGATGAAAAATGTGAAAGTGAAATTAAGAAAGCACTCCCATTTACCATTGCAACAAAAAGAATAAAATACCTAGGAATAAACCTACCTAAGGAGACAAAAGACCTGTATGCAGAAAATTATAAGACACTGATGAAAGAAATTAAAGATGATACAAATAGATGGAGAGATATACCATGTTCTTGGATTGGAAGAATCAACATTGTGAAATGATTCTACTACCCAAAGCAATCTACAGATTCAATGCAATCCTTATCAAACTACCACTGGCATTTTTCACAGAACTAGAACACAATTTGTATGGAAACACAAAAGACCCCGAATAGCCAAAGCAATCTTGAGAACAAAAAACGGAGCTGGAGGAATCAGGCTCCCTGACTTCAGACTATACTACAAAGCTACAGTAACCAAGACAGTATGGTACTGGCACAAAAACAGGAATATAGATCAATGGAACAGGATAGAAAGCCCAGAGATAAACCCACACACATATGGTCACCTTATCTTTGATAAGGAGGCAAGAATATACAGTGGAGAAAGGACAGCCTCTTCAATAAGTGGTACTGGGAAAACTGGACAGCTACATGTAAAAGAATGAAATTAGAACACTCCCTAACGCCATACACAAAAATAAACTCAAAATGGATTAAAGACCTAAATGTAAGGCCTGACACCATCAAACTCTTAGAGGAAAACATAGGCAGAACACTCTAAGACATAAATCACAGCAAGATCCTTTTTGACCCACCTCCTAGAGAAATGGAAATAAAAACAAAAATAAACAAATGGGGCCTAATGAAACTTCAAAGCTTTTGCACAGCAAAGGAAACCATAAATAAGATGAAAAGACAACCCTCAGAATGGGAGAAAATATTTGCAAATGAAACAACTGACAAATGAGTAATCTCCAAAACATACAAGCAACTCATGCAGCTCAGTATCAAAAGAACAAACAACCCAATCCAAAACTGGGCAGAAGACCTAAATAGACATTTCTCCAAAGAAGATATACAGATTGCCAACAAACACATGAAAGAATGCTCAACATCATTAATCATTAGAGAAATGCAAATCAAAACTACAATGGATATCATCTCACACTGGTCAGAATGGCCATCATCAAAAAATCTACAAACAATAAATGCTGAAGAGGGTGTGGAGAAAAGGGAACCCTCTTGCACTGTTGGTGGGAATGTAAATTGGTACAGCCACTATGGAGAACAGTATGGAGGTTCCTTAAAAAACTAAAAATAGAACTACCATACGACCCAAAAATCCCACTGCTGGGCATATACCCTGAGAAAACCATAATTCAAAAAGAGTCATGTACCAACATGTTCACTGCAGCTCTATTTACAATAGCCAGGACATGGAAGCAACCTAAGTGTCCATCATTGGATGAATGGATAAAGAAGATGTGGCACATATATACAATGGAATATTACTCAGCCATAAAAAGGAATGAAACTGAGCTATTTGTAGTGAGGTGGATGGATCTGGAGACTGTCACACAGAGTAAAGTAAATCAGAACGAGGAAAACAAATACCATATGCTAACACTTATATATGGAATCTAAAAAAGAAAAGAAAAAAATGGTCAGAAGAACCTAGGGGCAAGACGGGAATAAAGATGCAGACCTACTAGAGAATGGACTTGAGGATACAAGGAGGGGGAAGGGTAAGCTGGGACAAAGTGAGAGAGTGGCATGGACATATATACACTTCCAAACGTAAGATGGATAGATAGTGGGAAGCAGCTGCGTAGCACATGGAGATCAGTTCGGTGCTCTGTGACCACCAAAGGGGTGGGCTAGGGAGGGTGGGATGGAGGGAGATGCAAAAGGAAAGAGATATGGGGACATATGTATATGCATAACTGATTCACTTTGTTATAAAGCAAAAACTAACACACCATTGCAAAGCAATTATACTCCATTAAAGATGTTTAAAAAAAAAGAAAACAATCCTATTTACCATTGCATCAAAAAGAATAAAATACCTAGGAATAAATTTAACCAAGGAGATAAAAGACCTATATATTGAAAACTATAAGACATTAATGAAAGAAATTGAAGAAGACAGAAATAAATAAAAAGATATTCCGTGCACATGGATTGAAAGAATTAATATTGTTAAAACGTCCATACTCGCCAAAGCAATATACAGGTTCAATACTATCCCTACCAAAATTCCAATGAGATTTTTTACAAAAATAGAAAAACAGTCCTAAAATTTATATGGAACCATAAAAGACCCCAAATAGCCAAAGCAATCTTGAGAAAGAACAAAGCTGGAGGCACCACACCATGGTCCTTGATTTCAAACTATATTACAAAGCTATAGTAATTAATGGTATTGGCATAAAAACAGATACATAGATCAATGGAATAGAATAGACAGCCCATCAATAAACCCACTCATATATGGTCAGTTAATTTATGACTAAAGAAGCCAAGAATGTACAGTGAGGAAAGGATAGTGTCTTCAATAAACAGTGTTGGGAAAATTGGACAGCCACATGCAAAATAACGAAACTAAACCACTATCTTACACCACACACAAAAATTAACTCAAAATGGATTAAAGATTTGAGTATAAGACCTGAAACCATAAAACTCCTAGAAGAAAACATAGGTAGTAATAAGCCCCTTGACATAGGTCCTGGTAATGATTTTTTTGAATCTGACACCAAAAGTGAACGCAACAAAAGCAAAAATAAACAAGTAGGACTACATCGAAATAAAAAGCTTCTGCACAGCAGAGGAAACCACCAATGGAATAAAAAGGCAACCTACTGAATGGGAGGAAATATTTGCAAAGCATATATCTGATAAAGGGCTAATATCCAAAATATATAAAGAACTCATACAATTCAATAGCCAAAAAACCCCCAAATAATCTGATTTTAAAATGTGCAGAAGATCTTAATAGATATTTTTCCAACGAGGATATACAGATGGCCGACAGATACATGAAAAGATGCTCTACAACATTAACCATCAGAGAAACCACAATGAGATACCACCTCACACCAGTCAGGATGGCTATTATCAAAGAGACTAGAAACAACAAATGTTGGTGAGGATGTGGAGAAAAGGGAATCCTAGTGCACTGTTGGTGGGAATGTAAATTGGTACAGACACCATGAAAACCAGTATGGAGGTTCTTCAAAAAATTAAAAATAGAACTACCATATGATACAACAATCCCACTTCTGGGTATTTATTCAAAGAAAACGAAAACACTAATTTGAAAAGATATATGCACCTCCGTGTTCACTGCAGCATTATTTACAGTAGCCAAGGTATGGAAACAACCCAAGTGTCCATGGATGGATGAATGGATAAAGAAATTGTGATATATAAGTAGATATAATGGAATATTATCAGCCATAAAAATGAATGAAATCTTCCCATTTGTGACAACATGGATGGACCTTGAGGGCTTTATTGTAAGTGAAATAAGTCAGACAGAGAAAGACAAATACCATATGGTTTCTCTTACATGTGGGAAAAAATACACACACACACACACACACACACACATAAAATCCAAGTGTTCATACATCTAGAGAACAGATTGATGGCTGCCAGAGGTGGGGGATGGGAGTGGGAGAAATGGGTGAATATTTCTGTTTGTTTAAATAAATTGAATTTTAAAAAAAGAATTAGGAGTGAAGAGTTCAGAGCACAGACAGGTCAGAATCTTAAGTTCTACATTTCCCAAACTTCACACTGGCCTGAGAGTATCCTTAACAGCCTCTAAAATAAGAATTCCACTTTTCTCTTGATATTTCAGAGTGATTTATACTGGATTGGAAATTATGGGTGTCTCTTTATAGAAAAATTTAGAGAAAATGTAAAATGGGCTGTCTTTTTAACACCTTTTAACTGAATTTTGGACAAGTAGTCAATGCCCTTGCTAACACTAAAGAAAGGTGTGTAACTATAATACTGTCATTATAAAGTTGTCTTCCTGGCCCAGATAGAATAGTTCTCCTCTATCGTTCAGTCAATCTCAACAAATCTCAAAGGAAAGATTACAAAACTCCCAAAGCAGAGGGGGGCGAGTAAGAAGATTGCTTCAATTGTACCATGAAAATGGAAAGCAACACCTAAACCCTGAAATGTAATACTCATCTTCTATAAGAACAGTTCTGTGAAATCTATCAATTTCAACTCTGGTTTGCCTCAATAAATGGGGAAATAACTTATGTTCCTACTTCTGTAAGGTATATAACTTAAATCCAGATTTCAGATTTTAAAAGGAAGGTATAGAAAAATCAAGCCCACATCAAATATGAAAATACCCCAAATAACTGTAAATGTGGTCACAGCAGAATTATCAAAGCCAGGGCTTCCCTGGTGGCGCAGTGGTTAAGAATCTGCCTGCCAATGCAGGGGACAGGGGTTCGATCCCTGGTCTGGGAAGGTCCCACATGCCGCGGAACAACTGAGCCTGTGCACCACAACTACTGAGCCTGAGCTCTAGAGCCTGCGAGCCACAACTCCTGAAGCCAGTGCTCCTAGAGCCCGTGCTCCACAACAAGAGAAGCCACTGCAATGAGAAGCCCGTGCACCGCAACGAAGAGTAGCCCCCGCTCGCCGCAACTAGAGACAGCCCATGCACAGCAACGAAGACCCAACACAGCCAAAAATAAATACATAAAATAAAATAAAATAAAGTAAAAATAATTATCAAAGCCAATGAGGAGCAAAGTAACCTATTGATTATTTCAACCTTGAACAGTGGCCCAGAATGGTTCATCTACTTGGCTAAAATGCCTGAAACTGTAGTGTACACATGAAGAGCACATGGTCCGATTTCATCATATCTGATACCTTGTCCATCTGCGGTCAGAATGAGTGGGCAGATTCCCAAAGTTTAACCCAATTGTCCTGATTCATTTAGTTTCTTTCACTGACAGCACATATCCATGTTTGAGCTTAATTCCTGGCTATGGATGAATTTCACATTGCTGAAAACCAGAAGGGCACTCTCTGAAGCTTTGAATCCCTGGGGAAAGGCAGTCCCTTGCCACTGATATTATAAGGATTTATTTATTGACCCCTGTGAGTCTGTGTCTTCCATTAATTTCAGTGCAACTGCCTTGACACCCTCTTTCAGTTTCAGAGACCACCACCTTCTTTACACACATGATTTTGTCCCAACTGCCTCTCTACTGTAGACAAACTTTAGACTCTACTTTTCTATGATGGTCTACCTGGTCTTCTTTAATTTCTAAAACCTTTTAGAATCAGAATCAGTGTACCTGCTTATAACCATCTGACTGACCCTCCCGGCCACAGTCTGTTGCTAGCCAAAACATATGATCTGGCATATTTCTCCTGCTAACCAAATGTTTGGTTTTGGCTTCTCTTTTCCTATTTCTACCTATGAGAGTCCATTTCTCCTGCTATCCTCTGTGGTCAGGATAAACATAAATACCAACTATTCCATTAAGAATATTCTCTATATCAATTTCGAATCAATTGAGACACTGGGAATTTTACTGAGTAAAAATTCCAAAAGTGAGTTTAGGGTTCACAAAATAACCACTAAAACACAATAAGAAGGATAAATTTGCTTTGCTGAGCAGATTTAATGATGTATTCTAAAGTGGTATCTTAGTTATTAAACAACTGGTATTTCTAGAGGTTAATAATACTTAACATTTATGGAGCTCGTATTCTGTGCCAGACACTGTGTTAAGAGTTTTATATTCATTATCTCATTCAATCATCCCAATACTCTATGAAGTAGATAATATTAAGGAGCAATGTTAAAGTCTAATTTCAAAACAAAATCTGTCACAAATCTCAGTTCCAGACTTGTCACCAAATAGTAGTATTGAGTTTTTCAATATTTAAAGTTCTCAGATGTCATAATAATAGAGCTATGGGCACTAATTTAAAAATCTCCAGTTTCTCAATTTTCTTCCCAGCTTCCTGTAATTACAATATGAAAGCTCATTACTTCCTATCCATGGAAGCCAGAGGATCCTGAATTGCTTATAATTTTTTGAATATATCTTTTCATGCATGTCTGGCAAATAAGTTAGAAAATGCTTGACACATTGGGTTTAAAATCTCCCATTCAAAAGAACATGTGGTCCAGAAATCTGGCATCCAGCTGGCAGAAGGGAAGCATAAAAGCCTTTGGGCATACTAAATCCCTCCCCCAATAATAAAACTCTCTACAAAAAAAAATGCTTATCCAAATCAAAGTGAAAACTTTGAACCAAGATTGAGAAATTATGAAAAAACTGTGAAGCTATAATACTATAGCAAAGTAGCCAGCACCTATTAAAACTCTCTCTGTTGCTAATTTGTAAGCTTGTTATATCAAAACCTGGAGTATGCAAATCAAAAGGAGAAGACAAAATAAAAAAGATTTCTCCACATGAGGATTTCACGACATGATCTGAGTAAGAGCCTGAAAAGAAAGCAGGATTTGAAAATAAAACTCAAGGAAAATGCTGAAGTCAAACCAGCAAGGAAGTCTGTACACTAAGGTAAGCACCAACATATATGGAAACTAAGAAAACACCTATAGATAAGAATCATTCAAAAAATCGACTCATTTTTAAATGGCCAAGCAAAAAAGGAGGAGAAGGAGTAATGGCTTAAATATTGGATTAAAGAGAGCATTTACATTTATACTCAGGTGAACGGAATCCCATTAAAACTGATAAATTCTATACTGTAGTTACCATGTTGTGTTCATCAATTTAAAATCATGTGAGTACACCTTATAGGAATGATGAGGAAATTAGGTTAACATGATATCATCTATATCACCAAGTACTGAATGACTAAAATGATTAAATTGGACTGCCATATAATTCAATGTATCAGTGAAGGAAACCAAAATGCCTTGATTCTATCTTAAATAACAGTATATCTCACAAAAGATCATAAAGTTCTCAGCATAACAGAAACTTCTTCAACTCACACTGACATAAAACTGAACTTAAATTCCCAGGGTCCAAATACGGATGATATCATCAATCACATGTACTTGTTCCACTAAAACCATTCAAGCCTCAAGGAACAAAACAACTTTCACATTAGTAATCACTGAAACAATACAGCTTGGGTTATTAGGTTTGTCAAAAGTCAAACAAGACTCGTTCATCAAAGGATAAAGACTTTAAGAATGCTAGAGTTGCAAGTAATCCTGAAAGATCAAATCTAGCTCATTACCTTCAGGTAAGTAAATGAAGGACTCTAAACCATTCAGGTAGATGGCTCATATCCAGTTATTGAATACATATTGATAGTAGTTCTCCATAACTTCTCTTTCATAAATACATTCTTCAAACAAACATTTATTAAGGACTAACTTCAGGGACACATAACTAGATGTCAAGGGTATAAACACAGATAAGCCACAGCTCCTCGTGTTTGCATTTTATTTTTAAAATTTCAAAAAAATTTGGAAAAGATAATCTTAGTGGATAGGTGACATGATTTCAGGAATCCAGATGTTATATAACTTTCATTTAAAAAAACCTTATGTTTAGGCCCACAAGGTTACTGATGAATAGGCCAAACCATAATATCCTCAGGAACTCATTCACTCCGTGAGTGACCATGTTTCTCAGGAATCTTCCCATTATTTCTTTTAAAAAAAATAAATTTATTTATTTATTTCTGGCTGTGTTGGGTCTTCATTGCTGTGCACGGGCTTTCTCTAGTTGCAGCGAGTGGGGGCTATTCTTTGTTGTGGTGTGTGGGCTTCTCATTGCGGTGGCTTCTCTTGTTGCGGAGCATGGGCTCTAGGGGCACAGACTTCAGTAGTTGTGGCTCGCGGGCTCCGTAGTTGTGGCTTGCGGGCTCTAGAGCGCAGTCTCAGTAGTTGTGGTGCACGGGATTAGTTGCTCCGCAGCATGTGGGATCTTCCCGGACCAGGGCTTGAACCAGGCGGATTCTTAACCACTGTGTCACCAGGGAAGCCCTTCCCATGATCTCTTGAGCTGCAATTCTGTCTCTCCCACAAACATCCATGCAACTTTTCTACAGTTCAGCTCTGCCTCTCTCTCAAGGAAGGCTTCCTAAGCCTTCATTGCTGGAATATCTTCAAACTGATTCCTCCTCTTCCTCACTCTCAATCACTCCTGCACTCACTACAAGATGGATTCCATCTCCACCATTCTATTAAAACTGTTCTACATTCTACAACTGCATTCAAGAACAATGCTAATTTGAATTAAACATTGCTAGAGCTGTAGGTACGTTCACTGTTACCTTCCCTAGCACAGTACCTAGCACAACTAGGTTCTCAATAAGTGTTAGCTGAGTTGAAAATTATATAAATAACAGAGGTGGCAGTAGGCATAAGATAGTAGTTACTCATTAAAAAATCTTTGAATTGTCAGTCGTGTGTAGGTAAGAGTCCATATATTTACAAAAATGTCTTTTTTCCTTCATTCATCCTCCAAATATGTATTAAGTACTATATACAAGGCACTGGACATGGTTCCTCTTCTCATGGACTTTAGTAGTCTAGCAAACTATAATTGTGATGCCACACACTTAATAAACCTGTTTATAGAAAGAAGAGTACAACATGATTTTTTTCAATGTATCTATTTTATGGTAGAATAGAATTATAGAATGTGCTTCTTTAGAAAGGGAGAAATCTCACTTTTTCCTCTAGGGGCAGCTTCTCACCTCTACCAAGAAGAAGGCATCACCGGGTGCTCAAACAGAACTCTCCGCCACGAGCTTATTATGTCATAGTTGTGTAGCTACTTCTGTGAACCACTTTTGCGCAGGACCTAGCCTGGTACGTGACGCTTAATAGGCTCTCAATCCATTTGTTTTCATTGCACAGATGAGAAAACTAAGGCCCAGGAAAGTGAAGAAAGGCTAGTTGTTCTGGACTGTATAGAATGAGCTTTAGAATCACAAAGACCTGGATTTGACCTTTGGTCAAGATATTTAACCTCAGCATCTCAGTTTCCTTGCAGGATTAAATCATATGACAGATGTGAAAATCCCTGGTGTGAGGTAGGCACTCCATAAATCCAAGATCCAGGTTAATGACACAGAACTGGTTTTAGACATGGTAGGACAGTTGTTAGGAATTTAAAGAAAGTGAAAAATATATAAATGAGCAAATTATGGTATTTATTTGATGTTTTAGGCTTGAGCCAAAGCAAACATTTAAATAAATTCAGTGTAGGAGAGTGCAAAAGACCTAGATGGAAAAAAGTAGAGCTTCCCTAGGGACAGAAAACAGAGCTGATGTAACAGCATCCTTAGAGACTGGCGTAGAACTTTCCCAGATATTAGCAACATCAGTTAACTAAATCGGAAAAAGTTTTATATAATCAGAATAAAGGTATAGTGCTTCAAGGTGGCAAAAACAAACAATAAATGAAAGATCTTTAAGCAGTACCTTTTCCAGACCTTTAAAAAGGAAACAATTTTAAATAAGTCTCATGAAAAATTGGAAACTTTAAACAGCTAAGTACTAATTTATGAGAATGAAAAAGAGAAAAAAATTAAATGACCCAGCTTAAAAAATAAATTAAAAAAAACCCTAAAAGATATCCCATCTTTGCCTAGTGGTTGAGAATAGGATTTTGGAACAAGAAGCCCTTATTCATAATCTTACCTCTTACCAGATGAAAGATCTTGGGCAAGTTATCTAAATCATCTGTACTTCAGTTTCCTCATCCATAAAATGGTGTCAATGACAGTATCAATCTCACAGGGTTGGATTGTAGATTAAAGTGTGTTAATATTTATAAAGCACTCTGAAGAGTGCTTGGCACTAAAAAGTGCTTCTGAAATAAATCATCAGAATTCATTTTGTTCAATATGGAAATAGGAATCTCACAAACCTCATCCCATGACTACAATGGCTAAAAAAATTTTTTTAATGTTTTGCTATGTATTTACTCTGAAGCCATCAAGTTCCTTATATAAATACTTAGGAAATGAGGAACTCTAGAGATGAACAATATAAAGGCAAGCAGTTGACTTGTTTTCTGTTTCTCCAGAAGGATCTAGGGGTGAAAATATATAGAGAGACACATGTTAGCTCAACACAGTGAAGGACCAGCTCAGAGCTTGAACTGTCCAACAGTGCACTGACCTGCTTTGCTAGGTGGTGCGCTCCTCTGCACTGGGTTTCTATCACACTGAATGGGAAGTTGGACTAGAAACATCAAAATCACCATACGAGGCTAAGATGCCATGAGTCAGTAACTTTTTGTCAGAGAGAGGAAGTGCACTGCTAACTTGTAGGCTATGTGCATAGCACTGCATTTGGTCTTTGAGCGACAAAAAAAATGCATATAAGATAGATTCTCTTCCCTCAAGGAGTTTATAATCTATTTGAGGAGACGACTCACCTCTCCAAATTATTATTAATAATAATTAATTAATTATTAATTAGTTCTGAATGTCCCTTGCTTTATAACCACAAACTCCTAGAAATACAGAGAGAAGCTGTGCCCTCTTAGAATACTCTCTCTTATCCAAAGGTAATATTTCTTGTAAATCAGAATGACTGTGTCTATGTGAATGAAAGAAATAAGCATCCCAGGGTTCCTGTTTTCCTTTAGTGTGAATATGAAAGTGTTATATCTACCAGTGTCTCCCAAATGTGAAGCACTGCCTTGACAGCAGCAGGTCCAGTCAATGCAGGAAAGGAGAGGAGAAAGAGTGAACCTATACATTTTTATTACGCATAAAAATCTGTGCCTTTTATTGGTAGTTGAGTTGTTTAGTCATGAACTCAAGCAGACCTGAAGCTAAGATACATTCCCCACATTTTTGCTTTAATACGAGCCTGAGTCACAGACTCACAATGTGGGCAATGATGATCTACAGGCCAATTCCTTCATTTTCCAGACAAGATAACAGGACTATAAATGAGAAATCACTTGGTCACAGTTACAAGAAAGTTAGTGACACAGCCAGCACAGGAGCTCAGTTCTAACAACCAAAATTGAATACTTTGTGCTACATCTTGGAGAAGTTTTAATATCTATCTTTCTTTCTTTCTTTTCTTTTTTCTTTCTTTCTTTCTTTCTTTCTTTTTCTTTCTTTCTTTCTTTTCTTTCTTTCTTTCTTTCTTTCTTTCTTTCTGTTTCTCTGTCTCTCTCTGTGTGTCTCTCTCTCCTCCCTTCTTCCCTTCCTCCATCAGTATCATTCTCTCTCTCTTTCTTCTTTCTCTTCATATTTAAACTCTTAATTTTCACAGCATGAGAACACATGTGATCATAACTGAAGCCACTATGTCTCTACTTAAAACCATTCTATTTATTGAAAGGGAAATTGAAATAAATGCTTTCAAAAGTTCAGAAGAAATAGAGTAATGGCATCTTTTTACAAAGCAGACTATAAAACTGCCAGGAACTTGCTAGGGAAGTTAATAGATGATCTTTACTATTTGATGCAAATTAGCTTTTAAAACAATCCAAGCATCAAAGTCCAAAGGAAAGCAGGAGTTAGAATTAGTGACAGTGGCTGGCAGCTAGCTGGTGGAAGAGAGACCACCACGGGATTTTTCAGAGACTAAAAGAAGTTACAGCCACTTATCTACATGTGTATATTATACTGCTGGAAGCCAATGCATGAAGGGAGGGAAGGGTGCACGCACTCGGGGTGTGTGTGTGTGTGTGTGTGTGTGTGTGCGTGCGCGCGTGTGTGTGTGTGTGTGTGTGTTGTTGGGTAAGGGGTAGAATCTTATGACTGCTGGCTAAAAGGGGGTTAAAACTAGTGAGACTGTACTGAATACATGACATGGTTCTTTCCTATATAAAAAGTGCTAAGAAATAATACTTCATCTGAGACCTAAAGAAATCAGACCTTAGTCATTTAGGGCAACTAGAACTAGCAGCAAAGCAATTAACTAGGGCAGTAGAAGAGAAAGCTATAAGCAGAAAGCCTATGGGAAGCTGTATAAAGGCATATAGCCCAAAGCTTCTTAATACACAAAGTTAAAAGGAAGAGAAAAATTCTCCCTAAAGGAAAAAACCAAAGAAAGCATATGAGGTTATTAATAACAAAGTTTGATGGGAGAAAGGTACTCATAGTCATGCACTTTCATTTCCTTAAATATTACTAAAAATGGTGTATCAACCTGTCTATAATAGGTAACTGATGGAATATTTATATTGATCATTTTAATAATTAATTTTCATTGAAAAAATCTGATTCACTTGTGTACTATAAACCTATTCTCACTGTTATTCACACGTGGGAAGCCCAGATGGTTACAATTTACAAACAGGCACGACCTAGTGTCAGCTAACAGAATTGAAAGCATAGTGGCTTGCCTGAATAAGGCTAGCTGTACAAGCATAATTTAGGAAGAAATATGTAATATCTCAAAAATGTCACCAAATAACTAAGGCTATGTCTTTACAATAACTGCTTTTCTCACTTTGGTAGAATTTAAAATACATTCATATTATTACAGCTGAATCAACTGCACAGCAATTTCTATCAATGGATAAGATTTAGAAAATGAGTGGATTTCTCATTCATAATCAATCAAACAAACATGATCTGTATAGATGGTAAATTAAACAAAGGTCCAGCCATCACTGTACCTAAAAAGAGGTTGGCTGAAATTTTTTTAAGGGATAAGAGGAGAATAATCTGGCATTAAATTGTGAACATAAAAAATGACCGGGGCTTCCCTGGTGGCGCAGTGGTTGAGAATCCGCCTGCTAATGCAGGGGACACGGGTTCGAGCCCTGGTCTGCGAGGATCTCACATGCTGCGGAGCAACTGGGCCCATGAGCCACAACTACTGAGCCTGCGCGTCTGGAGCCTGTGCTCCGCAACAAGAGAGGCTGCGATAGTGAGAGGCCCGCGCACCGCAATGAAGAGTGGCCCCCGCTTGCCACAACTAGAGAAAGCCCTCGCACAGAAATGAAGACCCAACACAGCCAAAATAAATAAATTAATAAACTCCTACCCCCAACATCTTCTAAAAAATAAAATGACTGCATGAGAAGAAATAGCTTTTCTTCATCAGTTTTATGAAAAGATAAAGCACACTATTGTCCAAAATCTATAGCTCATATAAAATAGATTCAATTAATAAAAACACTGGGTGATCCTTTTTATTTTTTTATATTTATTTGCTTTTTATTTATTTACTTACTTTTTTTTTTTTTTTTTTTGTGGTACGCGGGCCTCTCACTGTTGTGGCCTTTCCCGTTGCGGAGCACAGGCTCGGGACGCGCAGGCTCAGCGGCCATGGCTCACGGGCCCAGCCGCTCCGCAGCATGTGGGATCTTCCCAGACCGGGGCACGAACCCGTGTCCCCTGCATCGGCAGGCGGATTCTTAACCACTGTGCCACCAGGAAAGTCCTGGGTGATCCTTTTTAAAAGTCATGGTTACTAGAAACCACTTTGGTAGAAATCTTTTCAATACATGTCCCCCTTTTTTTTATTTTTTGCTTTTGGTCTTAATAAACAACATACAGTAAACCTAACTAAATCTTTCTTTCATTACTAGAGATATTATAATGGCTAAAGGCCAGCATTCCTGGACATCAATTCTTCTCAAGGTTAATAGAAGCTGTTGGGGTTTGGCTTGAATATGAATTGACCTTAGACTACAACACAGGTAGTTTTTTTTCTTATAATCTCTGGTAAATTCATATTTTATTTCTCCTAATGACCAAATGCAGATAAAATTCTTATTGATTGTGGGTTTCAGACAGTTGAGTTCCATTTAACAGTTCACTGTATTTCACAAAATGTATCAACAACCCTCAGTAAAAGGAAAATGATGATCTTACAATGTAAATTCAAAATTAAATATATCTTATAATGCTAGCTAAAATCAAGAAAATCTGCTCCTTAGAATTGCAAAGGTTGATAACATAAAGAATGGAAGAACATTCAATTTTCACATCTAGTAGGAACTAGAAATGAGACTTAAAACCTGAGAAAACAACTCATTCCATATTCCATTTCTTTACTAGGTTATTCATACCAATAGATAAATCAAGAAAACGATTAGTAATAAGTGGAATAGTGCTGTACCTACTAAAGATGGTATACTGTGTTTGCTATCCAAATATACCAGTTATGCTAAGCAGAGGTAAGAAGAGCATGCTTTAAAAACTATCTGATGCAACAGAAATGCCGTTTCCTAAAAGCAGCTGTAAGCTGAAATGATAAAACAGGATCAAAAAAGAAAAGGGAAGGGAGTAATGCAGAAAAAAGGGAGCTAAAACAGACTTTTTAGTGCTGAGTGCACAGTAGGTTTTCACAAATACATGT
The DNA here is from genome assembly GCF_003676395.1 of Aethalodelphis obliquidens. Taxonomy (NCBI): domain Eukaryota; kingdom Metazoa; phylum Chordata; class Mammalia; order Artiodactyla; family Delphinidae; genus Aethalodelphis; species Aethalodelphis obliquidens. Next base: position 581,868 of record NW_020838059.1, on the reverse strand, counting down.
TAGTGTAAATATCGAATTCTAACATAGAGCCAATCAAAAAGCCTCCCTCGAGTAAATTACTTTGAGTATATATATTTGCACCTAGAAAACTCTATTTAGGGCACATCTTGTAAACTACTATGTATTTATTTTGTTATGATAGCAGTAACTCTTTTAAATAAATTAGAATATTTGTTGCTCATTATACTGTGAATGATACAAAGCTGAACTTAACTTTGAAAGCTCTGCTTCTGAAGAAAATGCATGCGGTTTTCCGCTAAGCACACACAAGCGACATTTCCATCTGTATGGTATTCTTTTCAGGAGATTACTCCCTCTAACACAGGGTAGCACGAGCATTCCATCCACACAGAACTTGAAAATCCTTGCATAAGCAAAGTGTTACTGTTATTTGGAAAAACTTCCACTGGCAAACTGAAACTCAAAAAACATTGTAAAGTGTTCATCTTTATTCTACTTTTAGCCCACATTTCTATTTCTAAACAATGAACAAATATTTTGGAGTGTGTATGATACTGATGAAAGAAAATAATCTTCCCTCCAGATACAAATGCATATTTATTTTTAAAAAAAGGTGCACACGCAAAAATTCAGTGGTGATACCAGTTTTAGACTCTTTTTTACCAGGCTGCCTTATACTACTATTAGTGAGAAAATAATTCTTCAATTATATTTCATTGAAAAAGAGGACACAGAAGATTAATATTCTGTATTCTTTCCCCCCAACAAACTCTATGAATTTGCAAGTGCTTAAACTGAAAGCAGCTACCTCTTTTTGATAATGATTCTGGTCCCAAAGTAATTTTCTCAATGCCATAATTTCTATGACAAATGATTTTTATTAATATTGCTGGCCCATCAGATATTACAAAAGTCCATAAGTTCACATTAGGGTCTTGTTACAATAACACCTCATTTATTGGAACACTATCGGGCAAGGAGGTATTCAATAAAATTGAGATTTCAAAAAACAAAACTCTTAAACATGAATATTTGTCTCATCATTGATCTGGAGACAAATCTTTCTGAAATGTTTTTAAAATTTTGTTGCTTCCTTAGACTTAAGACAGTAAAAAAAGAAAAGTTATACTTTTTCTGATAATTCTAGGTCATCATTACAAAGAAACATTAGTCATGCCTTGAAGGAAATGTTGAGCACTTTTTAAATGTCCCAAATGCCTGTGTGCTTGGAATCCTCATGCCTACTTTTATAGTCTGTCTGTCTTCCTCCTCACTGGCAAGTATTTATTAGCTGTGACTTCAAGAGTACCACTGCCTCTGTTACCTGCCCTACAAACACACTGATTAAATTTTCTGTTTTACAAAACCAGATTCAATCAAAGAAAACATAGCAGACAACTGCTCTGTGTAAGGTGTTAACTCAAACATGCTAGATTTGTGTCTTGAAATACAAATGACGTGGGCTCTGGAATGCTCTTAGGGAGCGCTTGGGGGCTTCTCTATGAGGGCAGTTCAAAAGCTTTAGGATCTGGCTTTCATGAGATCTCAAGTGTCTGTTTAGAAGCTGAGGTCTGGAAGTAGTGCCCCATCTCTTTATGGGACATGACTCTTCTCTCAGAATGCTAGTTAGCATTTAAGATGCAACCGGGAGGAAACAGTCCATGAAAAGACCGTGAAGGTCTTAGAGCTCCAATGGCATGGGTGGTGGGAAAGGGATAGATCTCACAATTGGCTATGAGCCAGGAATGATATCCAAAATATTAAACAACACTTCTAGGATGGGCACAAGCCAAGCAGGACTGATGCTACTCTGCTAGGAATTGCCTTTTTTTTCTCCCCCTGAATCATGGGGGTGACCAGGAAGTGAGCAGTGGAAAGCGTGCTCTGGTCAGTGCCTATTTACCAACTAATAAGGAATTATTCCAATAAATATTTCAGTAAGATATGCCCATACGGATGTATACTGCTGGACTATCACACTGATATTTTGTGCTAGGTGCTTGCTAACGCATGCCACATGCTCAGATCCCTTGACATTACGTGCACAGTGTAAAGGGATGTACAAAAGCTTGTTTGAACTTAAGTTGTTGAGCGAGAGGGAGGCTTAGATTTTCCAGGAAGCCAAATAAGAGAAAGCATAGTTTGGATTCCTAGGGAGAGACAGAGCCCTTCTTAAATCTAAAATATGACTAAAAGGCATGCCAATGATTAGGAAATACAAGGGAACTGGTTATTGCTGCTTCTGTTTATTTATCTTAGTACAAACTTTGGAGAGTTAGTCACTTGAACACATGATGATTTCTAGAGATAATTACAGTAGGTTATAAAGACTACTTGTGGGTAAATTTCTAAGCCCAACTTCACTGCTTACATATTTTATTTAAGGGAACTTCAGATTAAAAATTGATAATGACCATACATGTGAAAGCTATAATTAACCCATTTACTTATTGCTACTGAGGAAGCTTTCTTGGTGGGCACAATATTAGTATGTTTCCATTTAATGACAAAGATAAAATTGTAATCTAAGTATAATGATGAGGACATTGCAACAACTTGGTCCATAAAGGCTGGAAGAACAAAGTGGATTTCCCCTGGACCCCGGATGAGCTGCACTTAGTATAGCATCTAGTCCCACCAGTCTTCTGTTTTCTGTGCCAAACTGGCTCCCTCACTCCTTCCTGTCATTTTCAGCATTTTTTCATGTGCTTAATCCTGAAAATGACTATATCATCATTGTAATAGAAATAATAAATGTGACATAATATAGAAAGATGAAAGGCTAACAATAATGTGAACTAAGACAAAAACAGTAATCTCGATGTTAGTTTATTATTATTCTAAATGACTTTGTATTTGTCAACTGTTTTGGCCAAGCAGAATTCCAAAACACTGCCAAAAACCTTTATCAGCAGTAGGAGACTGAAAGTCACCACTAAATTCTGGCCCCTAGACAGCATATTGGCCAATGATGCTAGTGGCTGACTAAAAAAATGTCCACATAAATCACAAGACTGGCAAACAGAATGGCATCAATGCAGTCAAGAAATGTAAATCCAACTCTGTTGTATGCTTTATTTCTTGGGGATTTTAAACTACACATCAAACATTCTAACAGCATTGATCCCTTAGCACAAGCTAGTGCGTGAGCTACAGAAATTTTATCAAGATAACTGATAGGAGATAGTCACGTAATTTATTGTAAAATGCTGTGGCCTTGTAAAAGGAGCAGAAAGGAATGTCAAAGTTGACCTCTCGTTTCCAAGCAGAGATAATAGAGAGCCTACTCGGCTTTTGGTGTGAAAAGACTCAAAGGACTATAGACTCTGTGTAAGAGAAAAGTTCACATCAATTTCTAATTATCTGAATTTCATTTAAAGGTGAGTGTGTATGATTTATGAAAAACAGAGTAATAAAGCATGAAAGTTCAGATGAATTGAAAATATAATAACAGGAAATATGCACACTGTGTTTACTACGTGCCTGGCACTAACCTTAGCATTTTCACGTACATTATTTACTGTTCATAACAATCCTATGAAGTAGATACCAGCATTTCCCCCATTTTATAGATGAGGAAACTGAGATACTGAAAGACAAGTAATTTGGTCCAAGGTCATACAGTGGATGAGTGGAAGAGCCGGGTCAAATTCAGGCATGCTCTAGAATGCTTGCTGTCAATCACTACTCTGTACTGCCTCCCATGGGCACAAAAGTGAACAAACATAACCTAAAATTTAAAGGCTTATTCCTAGGTATATATTTTGGCACAGAATGAATCCCAGAACCTTTAAGTTCTATTAAGATATAATATGATTTCTGGAGGTGCCAAGCAATACTAACAACAGCTCTACTTAAGTTTTATTTACAAATGAAATATGTAATTGCATTGCATTCATAGATTTAATGTCAAAATACATGGCATTTGGTAGATTAGAAAAATGCAGTTTAACTTCTTCTTGGTAAAAAGTGAGTGCCTTCTTATTGGATGTGCTCCAATGTAGGGGAGAATGCCTCAGATGGGATATGCATATCAGATGAGTGGATGAATGAGATCCAGACACCGAACCATACTCAAGGTTTCAGCATCCCCATCAAACATGCCTGGCCACCTCCATCTCAACACTTGTCACACTATAGTGGAACCCTTGCCTCTCTGTTTGCTCGAATGTCAGCTCCTCAAGGGCATGTGTTATTCATCTTCAGTGTCTGCTCAATACCTCATATATACTAAGTTCCTAACAAATACTTGCTAAACCAATGTAAGTAGTGAACATCTGCTATATGGAAGACATTGTGCTGGTGGGCAAACAAAGATTTGGTCCACATGCAGGGTAGCAAGGCAAAGTGCCCAGTATATGGTGGGACCAATAAAGGAGGCACCCCAAAGAACAGAAATGGTCAGCGTGAGTCTTTATGTAAGAAATCAACTTTCCCCATAAAGGTTACAGAATAAGTGGGAATCCCAACATGTCCCAATCCATTGCTTGTCTTTAAAAGTAGATCAACAACCCCCTTCCACTTCTAACAATACATAGTTCTATAACTTGGAAGTGTATTGCAAAGTCTACAGCATCTGGTCATTCCAGATGTTTACTTCCTTCAAGCAGCACTGTCTTTATCCAGTGCTCAGTCCTAGATCACTAATACATAATGAAAGAGACAAGCAGCAAACTCAGGTTCCCAATGAAGCCTTTTTTATGTTTCCATAATATAGCCACAGGGGTTATAAACATAGACTATGGAGTTAGAAAGTTAAGTTCAAGTTTGGATGCTGCTGTTTACTAGTAGAATGTCTTTGGGCACGCTACCTAATCTCTCGGAGCCTGAGGTTCCCCATCTGTAAAAAGGAGATAAATAATAACACCGACCTCACAGGGTTGCAATGAGGATGAGATGAGATAATATGTGTAAAGTGCTTATCACAGTGCCTGGCACAAAGTCAGTAGCTGTTTCCATTAGAAAAGAATACAAAATTACATCACCTCTTCCTATCACTTCTTAATATGGTCTTAATATTCGTTTTATCTTCCTTTTTTCTCCCTAGTAAATTGTTCTAGAGTTAGGCCTTCTCTGCAACTAAAAACTGGTTATCAATTAATGTTATATTTAAAGAAAAAGGAACGACTGTTTTATTTTAGGTCAGATATTACATGGGAAGATATACTTGAAAAAGATCCAAAGATACTACATATCTATAATACAACCATAATCTACTCCAGAACTCAGGTTTAAATAGAAGTTAAAACTGTTCCTGTGTGTGTTTGTGTGAATATGTGTTGGGGAGGGAGGCATTTAGTACGTAGGATACCCTATTATAAACTCCTAATAAACACGTAATCGTAAATATGCTTTTCAAACAAAAAGAAGATACACTGTCTAAGATATTTTATTGTTGAGGCAATTTTCCAAGGTTGTACATATAGTGATTTCCTGGTCAAAGGCTGCTTTGGAGGGGTGCCAGGGTTGATATGCTGTAGAAAATCAACTGCAAAAATCACACATAGCTGGTGTACCTAATTTTTCTCCATGCATTTTTTGCAGATTCACTTTTTTCATATGAATTTGTGTAGCTTGTTGACTGGAGTCAAGATAAATTGCCCCCTTTCCCCTTTTTCTATCTACTGCTCTGCACATATAAGAGTACAGTGTTCAATTTGAATATTGGAAGAATCAAATTCCTTCCAAGAAAAGAGGCTACAGACCTTTGGATGTCAACACGGATATTTAGGAACATTAATGTCGTTCCAGGAACTGAGGCTAAAGGGCCAAACTTAAGCTTACCTTTTGAGATAAGAGGGAGCTCCGATGATGAACAGACACAAAAGAAATCGAATAGAATTGGAATCTGAAGAAATGAGTAACTACCTCTCAAAGTTGGCAAGTCCTTTCTATTAAAAAAAAAAAAAAGACAGCAAGTCCGACAAAACCAGACTTCCTTAGCTTTGAAAAAGACAAGGTACTTGGCATCCTAAAGTAAATTAAATGTTTCTCGCAACTTAATGCAGCTGGGCAGAAGTGGAGGCAAAGGCTTTTACTGAAAAGCCATTTTAAGAGAGGTCTGTTTGGAAATACTCTCTCATCACTCACTTTTGTCTTCGTTGCTGGAATTTTTCCACTTGAAGCTCGACAAACAAGTCGTTAATCATACAGGCAAACACACACAGAGACACACAAAGATAATGCAGTAAAGACTGGGAAAAAATACATTTTCTACATGTATTTTAATTTTAATTATTTAAATCATTAATTATTAAACATTCAAATGAGTGTTAATAATTTTGCTTAGTTAATTTCAATGTGTAAAGCTTGTTGTTAAAAAACATAATTTCACTGAGCAAAAGGACTCTGGGGTTGTTATTATTGATACTATACAAACCCCAAAAGAATCCATTTGCAAATTCAATGTCTTTACTGAATCCAATAAATAATTATCAACCAGAGAGCAGACCCCGGGTAGAGGAGCTGGGATACCTGAGAGGTATAGTTAATTGGTAATACAGAACACAGCCTTTGAAGAGATATCAGATTAAATTAGTTCGTTAAGAGATGCATAGAGTTCACAACTTGATTACCAAGCTGTCTGATTCTCTCAAAACAATAGCCTTAATTGAAACCAACCATATAAACTTGCCTTCATTTGCAGTTCTTCCAATTATCAAGCAAAGAGTTGAAAATTGTTGATCACAGATTTAATCAGCCCATCCAGGCTATTATTTCAAGTTTGGATCTGCTGCGTATTTTTACCTGAACAGAGTAAAATATACTCTCAGTAACTGAAATGTGAAACCATTTGGTGTGCTTCTCTATTTAGGATAGTACAGAAATCTATTTTCTCCAGTACAAAATGGTAAGGAAGAAGTTGAAGCTACAAATCATAAACAAGAAATTAAAGGCAAATTCTTCATAGTCATTTTAGAATTACACTTAACATTTTCCCTGCAGTAGGGGGAATCTTTTAATCTAAGTTACTGCTGACTTTGTGCAGTGTGTTCTCTTGGCAGGAAGATGTTATTAAACCATTTTGATTCCTGTTGATGGAGTAGTCTTAAATTCTTATCAACAAGTCATGTTTGCACAGTAATTTGAAATGCAGCACAAAAAGCCAAAAGCTGAAAAAAATTATATACATATATACACTCACTCATATATGTATGCATATATGTATACATATATGTGTGTGTGTATAAATATGTATGTGTGCGTGTGTGTGTGTGTATATATATATAGTTTAGGGGGGAAGAGGGAATGTAGCTTTAGTACAATTTAATCCTCAGAATATGGTATTCATTTCAACCATCAATTCCCAGGCATTCCACCTAAGAAGCCCTTTTTTACTTCCTGGAATATATGGCAAAATAAACACAGTTTAGGAAATCCTGATTTAGATAATTAGTACCTTTACAATAACTTCAAAGATTTAAGTTTTTCAACATGTCACAAAATTTGCATCATCTTCTCTATAGAGTAAAAAGCATTTTCAGAACCTCAAAGCAGCAACCATTTCTTTTTGACTAGAATCAAACATCACCCTAGACATTATATACAAGGCTTACATTAGAGATATTTGTACCAATAATCATCAGCTTCTAATAAAGGAAGAACAAAATATGTTCAAGAAGAAAGAACTGGGATAGTGATTAAAACGAGGGGAATTGAATCTGGACCCAAGGTTTACTTTTTAAATTACATGTTAAAATATAAAATCCACAAAAAACTGAAGTTGCCAGATGTGACCCAGGGAAGCTGCTGCACATGTTAAAATTTCTAACTTGATGAAGGACTGACACTGAATCTTAGTCTAAAGGGAAATCATAGAGTAAAAGTCCATCCTTGGCAGTTATATTGGAATCCTTATTATTTTTTATAGCTTTTCCCACCTTCTCTTTTGTTTTCACTGAGCCTGACCTATAGAAAGATGCCAGACACATTTTCACTAATTCAGTAGCACTGACTTGTCTCTAAAGCCATTTAAAAACAATCTTATCTATTATTTTGGGTGAATTCCACTGTCTTTTTTTTTTTTTGTCCAAAGCTATCCCAGTTCTTTAATGACAAGCTTAATCCTTTACCTTAAGGGCAAAACGAATAAACACCAGAGCTCTTCACAGATTAATCAGACTGCACAAATAATACTGTGCATATTAACCGAGAGGCTGGGCAAGTAATATAGGCACTCGATGCATATTTGGTAATTTACAGACATTTCTACACTTGATGAGTAAAGATAAAATGAAAGCTCTGCTTCACCTCTGAGTCCCTGTCAGCACATCTAAGTCACTCCTACCCTAAAAACAGCAACAAGAGAGGGAGGGGAAGATGGCGGAAAAGTAAGATGTGGAGATCACCTTCCTCCCCACAGATACACCAGAAATACATCTACACGTGGAACAACTCCTACAGGACACCTACTGAACGCTGGCAGAAGACCTCAGACCTCCCAAAAGGCAAGAAACTCCCCACGTACCTGGGTAGGGCAAAAGAAAAAAAGGAAAAACAGAGACAGAAGAATAGGGACGGGACCTGCACCAGTGGGAGGGAGCTGTGAAGGAGGAAAGGTTTCCACACATTAGGAAGCCCCTTCTCGGGCGGAGGCTGCGGGTGGCGGAGGCGGAAAGCTTCGGAGCTGCGGAGGAGAGCGCAGCCACAGGGGTGCGGAGGGAAAAGCAGGGAGATTGCCGCACAGAGGATCACTGCTGACCGGCACTCACCAGCCCGAGAAGCTTGTCTGCTCACCCGCCGGGACGGGAGGGGCTGGGAGCTGAGGCTTGGGCTTTGGTCAGAGCTCAGGGAGAGGACTGGGGTTGGCAGCGTGAACACAGCCTGAAGGGGTTAGTGCACCACGGCTAGCCGGGAGGGAGTCCGGGAAAAGGTCTGGAGCTGCCGAAGAGGCAAGAGACTTTTTCTTCCCTCTTTGTTTCCTGGTGCGCGAGGAGAGGGGATTAAGAGCGCTGCTTAAAGCAGCTCCAGAGACGGGCGCGAGCCATGGCTAAAAGCGCACAACCTCAGAGACGGGCAGGAGACGCTAAGGCTGCTGCTGTCGCCACCAAGAAGCCTGTGTGCAACCGCAGGTCACTATCCACACCCCCCTTCTGGGGAGCTGGTGCAGCCAGCCACTGCCGGGTTCCCGGGATCCAGGGACAATTTCCCCGGGAGAACGCACAGCGAGCCTCAGGCTGGTGTAACGTCACGCTGCCCTCTGCCGACGCAGGCCCGCCCCGCACTCCGTGCCCCTCCCTCCCCACGGCCTGAGTGAGCCAGAGACCCCGAATCAGCGGCTCCTTTAACCCCATCTTGTCTGAGCAAACAACAGACACCCTCCAGCGACCTACACGCAGAGGCGGGGCCAAATCCAAAGCTGAGCCCCTGGGAGCTGTGAGAACAAAGAAGAGAAAGGGAAATCCCTCCCAGCAGCCTCAGGAGCTGCGGATTAAATCTCCACAGTCAACTTGATGTACCCTGCATCTGTGGAATACCTGAATAGACAACAAATCATCCCAAATTGAGGAGGTGGACTTTGAGAGCAAGATTTATGATTTTTTCCCCTTTTCCTCTTTTTGTGAGTGTGTATGTGTATGCTTCTGTGTGAGATTTTGTCTGTACAGCTTTGCTTCCACCACTTGTCCTAGGGTTCTCTCCGTCTGTTTTTTTCTTAATTTTTTTTTCTTTCTTAATAATTAATTTTAATTTTAATAACTCTATTTTATTTTACTTTATCTTTCTTTCTTTTCTTTCTTTCTTTCTTTCTTTTCTTCCTTCCTTCCTTCCTCTTTCTTTCTTTCTTTCTTTCTTTCTTTCTTTTCCTTCCTTCCTTCCGTCCTTCCCTCCTTTAGATAACGAATCATCCCAAATTGAGGAGGTGGACTTTGAGAGCAAGATTTATGATTTCTTCCCCTTTTCCTATTTTTGTGTGTGTGTATGTGTATGCTTCTGTATGAGATTTTGTCTGTATAGCTTTGCTTCCACCATTTGTCCTAAGGTTCTATCCGTCCGTTTTTTTTTTAAATTTTTTTCTTCATAATTATTTTTTAATTTAATAACTTTATTACATTTTACTCTATTTTTTTTTACTTTATCTTCTATCTTTCTTATTTCCTGCCTTCCTGCCTTCCATCCTTCCTTCCTTCGTCCCACCGTACCACCCTCCCTCCCTCCCTCCTTCCTTTCTCTCTTTCTTTCCTTCTTTTCTTCTTCCTTCCTTCCTTTCTTTCTTTCTTTCTTTCTTTCCTTCTTTCTTTCTTCCTACTTCTACTAATTCTTTCTCTCTACCTTTTCTCCCTTTTATTCTGAGCCGTGTGGATGAAAGGCTCTTGGTGCTGCAACCAGGAGTCAGTGCTGTGCCTCTGAGGTGGGAGAGCCAACTTCAGGACACTGGTCCGCAAGACACCTCCCAGCTCCACGTAATATCAAACGGCGAAAATATCCCAGAGATCTCCATCTCAACAACAACACCCAGCTTCATGCAACGACCAGCAAGCTACAGTGCCAGACACCCTATGCCAAACAACTAGCAAAACAGGAACACAACCCCACCCATTAGCAGAGAGGCTGTCTAAAATCATAATAAGTCCACAGACACCCCAAAACACACCACCAGATGTGGAACTGCCCAACAGAGAGACAAGATCCAGCCTCATCCACCAGAACACAGGCAATAGTCCCCTCCACCAGGAAGCCTACACAACCCACTGAACCGATCTTAGCCACTGGGGATAGACACCAAAAACAACGGGAACTACGAACGTGCAGCCTGCAAAAAGGAGACCCCAAACACAGTAAGATAAGCAAAATGAGAAGACAGAAAAGCACACAGCAGATGAAGGAGCAAGATAAAAACCCACCAGACCTAACAAATGAAGAGGAAATAGGCACTCTCCTGAAAAAGAATTCAGAATAATGATAGTAAAGATGATCCAAAATCTTGGAAATAGAATAGACAAAATGCAAGAAACATTTAACAAGGACATAGAAGAACTAAAGATGAAACAACAATGAACAGCACAATAAATGAAATGAAAAATTCTCTAGAAGGAATCAGTAGCAGAATAGCTGAGGCAGAAGAACGGATAAGTGACCTGGAGGATAAAAGAGTGGAAATAACTACTGCAGAGCAGAATAAAGAAAAAAGAATGAAAAGAACTGAGGACAGTCTCAGAGACTCCTGGGACAACATTAAAGGCACCAACACTGGAATTATAGGGGTTTCAGAAGAAGAAGAGAAAAACAAAGGGACTGAGAAAATATTTGAAGAGATTATAGTTGAAAACTTCCCTAATATGGGAAAGGAAATAGTTAATCAAGTCCAGGAAGCACAGAGAGTCCCATACAGGATAAAGCCAAGGAGAAATACGCCAAGACACATATTAATCAAACTGTCAAAAATGAAATACAAAGAAAGCATATTAAAAGCAGCAAGGGAAAAACAACAAATAACACACAAGGGAATCCCCATAAGGTTAACAGCTGATCTTTTAGCAGAAACTCTGCAAGTCAGAAGGGAGTGGCAGGACATATTTAAAGTAATGAAGGAGAAAAACCTGCAACCAAGATTACTCTACCCAGCAAGGATCTCATTCAGATTTGATGGAGAAATTAAAACCTTTACAGACAAGCAAAAGTTGAGAGAGTTCAGCACCACCAAACCATCTTTACAACAAATGCTAAAGGAACGTCTCTAGGCAAGAAACACAAGAGAAGGAAAAGACCTACAATAATGAACCCAAAACAATTATGAAAATGGGAATAGGAACATACATATCGATAATTACCTTAAATGTAAATGGACTAAATGCTCCCACCAAAAGACACAGATTGGCTGAATCGATACAAAAAGAAGACCCATATATTTGTGGTCTACAAGAGACCCACTTCAGACCTAGAGACACATACAGACTGAAAGTGAGGGGATGGAAAAAGATATTCCATGTAAATGGAAACCAAAGGAAAGCTGCAGTAGCGATTCTCACATCAGACAAAATAGACTTTAAAATAAAGACTATTAGAAGAGACAAAGAAGGACACTACATAATGATCAAGCGATCAATCCAAGAAGAAGATATAACAATTGTAAATATTTATGCACCCAACATAGGAGTACCTCAATACATAAGGCAAATACTAACAGCCATAAAAGGGGAAATCGACAGTAACACATTCATAGTAGGGGACTTTAACACCCCACTTTCACCAATGGACAGATCATGCAGAATGAAAATAAATAAGGAAACACAAGCTTTAAATGATACATTAAACAAGATGGACTTAATTGATATTTATAGGACACTCCATCCAAAAACAACAGAATACACATTTTTCTCAAGTGCTCATGGAACATTCTCCAGGATAGATCATATCTTGAGTCACAAATCAAGTCTTGGTAAATTTAAGAAAATTGAAATTGTGTCAAGTATCTTTTCCGACCACAACGCTATGAGACTAGATATCAATTACAGGAAAAGACCTGTAAAAAATACAAACACATGGAGGCTAAACAATACACTACTTAATAACGAAGTGATCACTGAAAAAATCAAAGAGGAAATTAAAAAATACCTAGAAACAAATGACAATGGAGACACGAGGACCCAAAACCTATGGGATGCAGCAAAAGCAGTTCTAAGAGGGAAGTTTATAGCAATAAAAGCCCACCTTAAGAAACAGGAAACATCTCGAATAAACAACCTAACCTTGCACCTAAAGCAATTAGAGAAAGAAGAACAAAAAACCCCCAAAGTTAGCAGAAGGAAAGAAATCATAAAAATCAGATCGAAATAAATTTAAAAAAATGAAGGAAACGATAGCAAAGATCAATAAAACTAAAAGCTGGTTCTTTGAGAAGATAAACAAAATAGATAAACCATTAGCCAGACTCATCAGGAAAAAAAGGGAGAAGACTCAAATCAATAGAATTAGAAATGAAAAAGGAGAAGTAACAACTGACACTGCAGAAATACAAAAGATCATGAGAGATTACTACAAGCAACTCTATGCCAATAAAATGGACAACCTGGAAGAAATGGACAAATTCTTAGAAATGCACAACCTGCCAAGACTGAATCAGGAAGAAATAGAAAATATGAACAGACCAATCACAAGCACTGTAATTGAAACTGTGATTAAAAATCTTCCAACAAACAAAAGCCCAGGACCAGATGGCTTCACAGGCGAATTCTATCAAACATTTAGAGAAGAGCTATCACCTATCCTTCTCAAAATCTTCCAAAATATAGCAGAGAGAGGAACACTCCCAAATTGATTCGACGAGGCCACCATCACCTTGATACCAAAACCAGACAAGGATGTCATAAAGAAAGAAAACTACAGGCCAATATCACTGATGAACATAGATGCAAAAATCCTCAACAAAATACTAGCAAACAGAATCCAACAGCACATTAAAAGGATCATACACCATGATCAAGTGGGGTTTATTCCAGGAATGCAAGGACTCTTCAATATACGTAAATCTATCAATGTAATAAACCATATTAACAAATTGAAGGAGAAAAACCATATGATCATCTCAATAGATGCAGAGAAAGCTTTTGACAAAATTCAACACCCATTTATGATAAAAACCCTGCAGAAAGCAGGCATAGAGAGAACTTTCCTCAACATAATAAAGGCCATATATGACAAGCCCACAGCAAACATCATCCTCAATGGTGAAAAACTGACAGCATTTCCACTAAGATCAGGAACGAGACAAGGTTGCCCACTCTCACCACTCTTATTCAACATAGTTTTGGAAGTTTTAGCCACAGCAATCAGAGAAGAAAAGGAAATAAAAGGAATCCAAATCGGAAAAGAAGAAGTAAAGCTGTCACTGTTTGCAGATGACATGATACTATACATAGAGAATCCTAAAGATGCTGCCAGAAAACTACTAGAGCTAATCAATGAATTTGGTAAAGTGGCAGGATACAAAATTAATGCACAGAAATCTCTGGCATTCCTATATACTAATGATGAAAAATCTGAAAGTGAAATCAAGAAAACACTCCCATGTACCACTGCAACAAAAAGAATAAAATATCTAGGAATAAACCTACCTAAGGAGACAAAAGACCTGTATGCAGAAAATTATAAGACACTGATGAAAGAAATTAAATATGATACAAATAGATGGAGAGATATACCATGTTGTTGGATTGGAAGACTCAACATTGTGAAAATGACTCTACTACCCAAAGCAATCTATAGATTCAATGCAATCCCTATCAAACTACCACTGGCATTTTTCACAGAACTAGAACAAAAAATTTCACAATTTGTATGGAAACACAAAAGATCCCGACTAGCCAAAGCAATCTTGAGAAAGAAAAAAGGAGCTGGAGGAATCAGGTTCCCTGACTTCAGACTATATTACAAAGCTACAGTAATCAAGACAGTATGGTACTGGCACAAAAACAGAAAGATAGATCAATGGAACAGGATAGAAAGCCCAGAGATAAGCCCACGCACATATGGTCACCTTATCTTTGATAAAGGAGGCAGGAATGTACAGTGGAGAAAGGACAGCCTCTTCAATAAGTGGTGCTGGGAAAACTGGACAGGTACATGTAAAAGTATGTGATTAGATCACTCCCTAACACCATACACAAAAATAAGCTCAAAATGGATTAAAGACCTAAATGTAAGGCCGGAAACTATCAAACTCTGAGAGGAAAACATAGGCAGAACACTCTATGACATAAATCACAGCAAGATCCTTTCTGACCCACCTCCTAGAGTAATGGAAATAAAAACAAAAATAAACAAATGGGACCTAATAAAACTTCAAAGCTTTTGCACAGCAAAGGAAACCATAAACAAGACCAAAAGACAACCCTCAGAATGGGAGAAAATATTTGCAAATGAAGCAACTGACAAAGGATTAATCTCCAAAATTTACAAGCAGCTCATGCAGCTCAATAACAAAAAAACAAACAACCCAATCCAAAAATGGGCAGAAGACCGAAATAGACATTTCTCCAAAGAAGATATACAGACTGCCAACAAACACATGCAAGAATGCTCAACATCGTTAATCATTAGAGAAATGCAAATCAAAACTACAATGAGATATCATCTCACACCGGTCAGAATGGCCATCATCAAAAAATCTAGAAACAATAAATGCTGGAGAGGGTGTGGAGAAAAGGGAACACTCTTTCACTGCTGGTGGGAATGTGAATTGGTTCAGCCACTATGGAGAACAGTATGGAGGTTCCTTAAAAAACTACAAATAGAACTATCATATGACCCAGCAATCCCACTACTGGGCATATACCCTGAGAAAACCAAAATTCAAAAAGAGTCATGTACCAAAATGTTCATTGCAGCTCTATTTACAATAGCCCGGAGATGGAAACAACCTAAGTGCCCATCATCGGATGAATGGATAAAGAAGATGTGGCACATATATACAATGGAATATTACTCAGCCATAAAAAGAAACGAAATTGAGCTATTTGTAATGAGGTGGATAGACCTAGAGTCTGTCATACAGAGTGAAGTAAGTCAGAAAGAAAAAGACAAATACCGTATGCTAACACATATATATGGAATTTAAGAAAATAAAATGTCATGAAGAACCTAGGGGTAAGGCAGGAATAAAGACGCAGACCTACTGGAGAACGGACTTGAGGTTATGGGGAGGGGGAAGGGTGAGCTGTGACAGTGCGAGAGAGAGTCATGGACATATACACACTAACAAACGTAGTAAGGTAGATAGCTAGTGGGAAGCAGCCACATGGCATAGGGATATTGGCTCGGTGCTTTGTGACAGCCTGGAGGGGTGGGATAGGGAGGGTGGGAGGGAGGGAGACGCAAGAGGGAAGACATATGGGAACATATGTTTATGTATAACCGATTCACTTTGTTATAAAGCAGAAACTAACACACCATTGTAAAGCAATTATACCCCAATAAAGATGTTAAAAAAAAAAAAAGTGAGCAAAGAGCTGAAGGTGCAATTTTTAGCCTGATATCTATTCATGCCAAAGAGAGTCCTTGCCTGGCTAGAACCAATTGCATTTCATAGCTAGGGAAAATATTGTCATAACAATAATGAAAGCACGTAGCAGAGCATCTGGCTACAGTAAGTATTCGATAAATGTCAGTTGACTCTAAACGTCTATTATAGGACATTTTTACTGGGCCTGAAAATGGGGGTTCAAATTTTATTCCTATATATAAACTCCTGCCTACAGATATTAAGATTGGAGGCGAAGGTGGTAGTAAGCACTGCCACCCAAGAACTCCAAGAGCCAATGTCTGGGCCTGCCAGCATAAGAAGGTGTCAAGGGAAGTCGCAGGCCTCTGACATCTCACGTGGTTAAGTTCTATGCCACTATTCACACCCAGCAAATCAGAAACGGACCCTCAACGACACAAAAGCAATGGTTGTTGATTCTACTTTCTGACTTCTTTTTTTTTGGCGGTACGCGGGCCTCTCACTGCTGTGGCCTCTCCCGTTGCGGAGCACAGGCTCCGGACGCGCAGGCTCAGCGGCATGGCTCACAGGCCCAGCCGCTCCACGGCATGCGGGATCCTCCCGGACCGGGGCACGAACCCATGTCCCCTGCATCAGCAGGCGGACTCTCAACCACTGTGCCACCAGGGAAGCCCTCTGACTTCTTATTACCTAAGTTCTGTCCTGCTCTAGGAAGCTAAAAATTTGAAGACTCTGAAGTTTGCATGTGTGCTTCACAACACTCCTTCTACAGGGATTCAAGGAAACCCAGCTTATTTTCACTTAAGAACAAACCAACCAACCAACCTCTCATTTCAAGAGGGGTTTGTCTTGTCTTGTTTGAATTATTACTCAACATGAGGAACAACAGGAACCAGAGCTCCTGTCCTGGAGCTGAGATGACCAGGCTTTTGTTTTTCTTATGTCCAATCGTTGCAGGCTTCCTGAAAGCACTAATGGTGGTGATTCTTAGAAACAAGACGTTTTCCTCACTTATCAGTTAGGAAAAACTCTGCCAACAGCAATACCAACATCTTAATTTTCTTTTGGCCAATAGGGTCCCACGAAAATGATGAATATGATAAAAGGAATTATCCAAGCAAAAGACTAGCAAATCTAGCATCTCTTTCTTTCTTTCCATCTTCCTTCTTCATTCTAGAAGACAGTTTGCCCTCACAGTCTCATTGCCTTCTGAGGGAAATTTTCATTCACAATAAACAAAATAAACTCACCTGCCGAAGGTCTTGTGTTCCATGTATACCTTGAAGTTTTAAATGAAATTTGACAGATGTGTTACACAAGGGATCATAATATTTCACAGACTGAGAAAAGCGAGGATGATGTGTAAAATGAATGACAGCTTGGGGTTTAGTTGGATTTAGCACACCTTCTTCCATAGCTTTTTCTTATCACTATTAATTTGCCAAGTATTCACAAAATAGACCCACAGGGCTAAAGTGAAAAAAGTAGCTAAGTGTTCATCAACAGATGAAAGGATAAAGAGGATGTGATATGTACACACACACACACACACACACACACACACACACAAAATGGAATACTAGTTAGCCACAAAAAAAGAATGACAGAATGCCATCTGCAGCAACATGGACGGACCTAGAGATTATCATACTGAGTGAGGTAAGTCAGACAGATAAACACAAATATCATATGATATCACTTAAATGTGGAATCTAAAAAAATGATACAAATGAACTTATTTACAAAACAGAAACAGACTCACAGACTTCAAAAACAAACTTATGGTTACCAAAGGGGAAAGATCAGGGAAGGGATAAATTACGAGTTTCGGATTAACATATACACACTACTATATATAAAATAGATAATCAACAAGGACCTACTGTATAGCATGGGAACTGTATTCAATATTTTGTAATAACCTACAGGGGAAGGGAATCTGAAAAAAAAATTTATATATATATATATATATATATCTCACTTTGCTGTACACCCGAAACTAATACATTGTAAATCAACTATACTTCAATAAAATTTAAAAATAAAAATAAATACATATATTGCAATACGACTCAGCCATAAGAAAGAATGATATTTTGCCATTTGCAACAACATGAATGGACTTGGAGGGCATTATGCTAAGTGAAATGAGTTAGACAAAGACAAATACTGTATAATATCACTTATGTGTGGAATCTAAAAAGTACAACAAACTAGTGAATATAACAAAAAAGAGGCAGACTCACAGATACAGAGAACAAACTAGTGGCTACCAGTGGGGAGGTGAGGGGCAATATAAGGGTGAAGGAGTGGGAGGTATTGGGGGGTATAAGAAAGGCTCAAGGATGTACTGTACAACACAAGGAATATAGACAATATTTTGTAATAACTGTAAATGGAGTGTAACCTTTAAAATTGCATAAAAAATTTAAAAATTTAAAAAAGTAGCTGACACCCCAAACCAATGACTAATTTTGTTTGCCCAAAACATACAAACAACCACATGCTTGTTGCAACTGAAAATCCTGAATAACTCACACTTAAACTGCCCACATCTTATTCTACCTACTCTACGCTACTAAAATGTTGTTTATGGTGAAACAGATGCTATAGGCAGAGTTATCCTGTGGCCTAAAAACATACATATTAGTGCTCTCTAAACAGCTTTAACAAACAGAATAAGAAATAGTTAAAACCTGTCGCTCCAAAGATCGGGAAATGTATGCAGATTAATCCATCATTTTTTAGTTTTTATCATCATGAATAGAGTAATGCATGGAACATTTTTGTCGGTGATGGTATAACACTTTATTATGATGCTTAATTTGTTTTACATCCCATTTAATAAATTGATTGCTAATTACACAACCATTAGATGTGTAAGCCTTTCTCTATTCTTAACAAGTTTTAAATATGGTATATCTGAAGAGGGAGATAAGAACTCATTTACAATTGACAGAATTTAGTTACCAACTGATTACAGCTGAGATTGTATTTTATTTCCAGAGTAGTAAGTTAAGTTTACCATTTAAATGTCTGCGATGAAAAGCCTAATTTCATTTCAAATTCTCCGTGTGGAGAAAGCAGCAGTGCATTAAGGCTCTGAAAGATGTCCACAGTAAAAGACCTTTGGGAATGAAGTCAGCATGTTCTGCCATAAAGGAGATTTCATGGCACTGGCAGAGAACTGGGGATGGGGCTGGGTGGGTAAGGACAATATCCTTATGATCGTACGTACGTTCGATCGTACGTTCCTCCCCCTCACAATGATCTAATTCAAAGGAATATGCACAAATTGTCCAGATTTCTAAGGTGGTCTCCAGTCTCTTAATGGATTATACTCAGTACCTCATATGAGTAAATCTTTTTTTTCCTACTGCTGGGCCTAATTCTCATCAGTACAAAAAAGTAATTAGAAAGGCTATGTGACTACCATTGTCTTTATTTGTGTAATCATTCCCATCTATTGATCTAGGTATATTTAACAGACTCTCGGCTTATGCCTCCCATCCACAATTTTAAAATTCATTTTAATGTGTGCCTTTTCTCATTTCAGAAGAAAATAGCCACCCACAGGTTTTCTTCCAAACATGGTAAATGTGTACATTTATATTTATTTAAAAATCAGCTTTCTTCTCTCTTGATATGACCATTTTAGATTTGTAAAAATCAAAGCCAATTTTTGAACTCATTAAACTCATATTAATGTGGGCTTTTTTCTACATTTAAACTTTTTAACCATTCTTTTGCTGCTACAAGCACCTCACACCCAGCCATCCCAAGATTTTTAGTTATTGTTGTTGTTTTTCTAAGATGTCTTTTTTTGTCTTCTGTTCCTAGCTAGCATTATTTTCTGTGTCTCATGGTCTATCAATAACACTTGGTAAATACATAATACTTACATAAAGTGTATACCCTCGGGACTACAACATATCATAGACGTTAAATCTTACAGCATTCCTACAGCAATATGTCTCACTTCTCAGTTTGAAAAACAGACACACAACTGTGAAGGAACTTAACCAACATCATTCAGTATGTCAGCACCCAAGACCCCAGTATCCCTTGACCACTTTCCCTTCAAAAAAAAGAGGAAAAAACATTTCTGACCTGGTTTGAAATAACATCTACTAAAACACTGACTTTTAAACCTTTTTAACAGCAACAAATAGTGAGAAATACATTTTACATCCTAAGTACATATGTGCATAGATCTGAAATAAGTCTCACAAAAAAATATCTAAGCCTACTACACGATATAGTCTGATGTTTTCTTGCTGTATATTTTATTCAATTTTGTTTAAAAGTAATGTTAGTCATAACCTACTAAACAGACTTCATCATGCACTAATGACTTATTGCCCACCACTTGAAGACTACGCTGATAGAACAAATAGACTTTTCACACGCCACAAGGTAATGGTATTGGCTTCACTTATAGTAGGGTAAATCTTCATTAATTTTGAGGCCACTAGTACAGACTGTGGTAACTGAATCCGAACCAGCTTGAAATATATTTGGGGATAACCTACAAAGAAAGGGTTTGCTAAACAAAACATGATGTCAAGAAGATGGACGGGGTACTTAAACTCCCAGAACAAGATACTTCTAAGGTTTCTGGATCATTATTTAAATGCAGCTGTGTTGCTAATTACAAATGTGTGTTAATTCAGGTAATAGGACATCTACTCAGAAGAACCTTATTTGTTCTTAATCCAAAACGTTTTGTAAATCAGAATATTGTCTTTAATCTGAGCTCGCAGAATTTTAGTGTATCTTAACATTCAAATGCAAGAATGCTCAAAATAATAAAATCATGTTTTCAAATTTTTTTGTAGTTCATCCAAGTCATTTCTTTGTTTATAAATGTGCTCGAGGCCTCATCTAATAATAACAACAGTAATTGGTATACAGTTCATTTGTAGTGTTTTAAACTTTGGAAAACTTTTATTGTTTGAACTGGTTATAACCAGCAATCTTTGGATTACTGAATATTTTAAAAGCATGTAATGACATTTTCCAGACCCAAAAATGAAACTTAATATTTGGTTTGTGCCGCCTGTGACAGATTTCTCAATCCCATGAAGAAACCCAGGTGTCTGGCCTATTATGATTGCCCGTATTTTAGAGGTTCAGTCCACCCCTGCCATCCCCCCACCAAATCTGATAGATATGAAAGAAAATTTCAAGGTAAAGGACCAAGCCAAGTTCTGAAGTCAGGGTGTCCCACAACCTCCCTTATGTGGAGGTATCTATTAAAGAACTTAGAACAGATGTTTATCCTTTATAAACATTTAACATTTTAGCAAATTGAAGGCTTAGGAAGCTAAGGGAGCAAAGGACAGGCCAGGAAGTCAGTAATTCCTGGATGTGAACCTAATCTCGGTCCTATTCTGTTTTCGCTCTAAATCAATGCCAAATTCTTCACACCTCAGCTGCTTTATAGCAGGCAAGAATTATACTGCGGACAAAACTGTTTCCTGGGAATGTCTTAGGTTAAATGGTTAATATTACAGCCCTCAAAGGTGCTTCCACAAGAGGCAAAGCATTCTTCATACATATTATTTACCTTTTCTTTATATTAGGGAATTGAAACGGAATATCGGTGTCCTGCTAAACTGACCTTGAAAAGAGATCATTCTTTCCATCCCTAAATTCTTGTCCACTTTGGCAATGATCAGTTATTCAACCAATTGGGAAATTCAACCATGTGATCTTAAAGGTTTTTAAGGTAGCTGTAACACCTGTGAGTTGACCATTTTCAGGCAGCTAATACTTGGCAAGTTCAGGGCCCTTATCTTTATTTGTCCCCTCTCCACTGGGTCATCAACCTGAAGGAAATGCCCTCCTCACACACGTCTTGATTTGGCACCCTGTGGGAAAGTCAGTTGGTCCCTGTCATTAAAAGAAGCTCCGTTCTTCATACCACAAGGCAGCACATCCATATCTGGTTCTGCCGGCGCTGCTTTGGGCTCTTCAAAAGGCAGACTGCGTTTTCACTTTCTCCTAACCACTTCGTGATAAAAGCGCCCTGGTCCCTTAGTGGCATTTAATGAATGGTTGTCTCTCCCTGGATTTGGACTGTTGGCCTTTCTGACCAGTCATTAACTGGCAGGAAATGCCCTTCTCAGCAATCACTATTGTGTAAATAGAGCTATAAACTTTCAAAGGCCCATGCAACCCCAGACCCTAAAGCTGCACGTGTGTGTGTGGTGGTGGTGGGGAATCTTGACTGTAAAAGCACTGCCTTCCAAATTAAACTCAAACCACATGATAGTCCATAAAATATATAAAACACGCAGTCCAGTGACAGATTTACTGTGGCCCTAAAGAATAAAGCCAAAAAAATCTCTATACAGAAAACACTGCTACTTTTGACCCAAGTAGCCCCCAAACAGGAAGTTAAAATCAAATCAGCCAGCTGTGGCCTCACTAAGTTATGAAGGAGACCAGCGCAAACGGCATTTCCTGTCATTGCTTGTCACCATTTCTCACTGCCTCCGTCTGAACTGTTTTCATAGGTGGCTAAAAATACTATGGAAACTTATTTGGGGATAGATGGAAGGGCAATGAGGAGGGCTATTAGATGATCTAAGCTTGCAAGTGAAAAAAGTAACTTTTCCAAAAAATTTTCCTTAGCACAGGTCATACAACCAGTCACTTGAACTTCTGCACTTTTAATGAATACAGGAATAACAGACCACATTAGGAAAAGTAAAAGTGCTCAGAATCAGACATTAGATAGCCTAGATGTTTCCTGTTAATTTTGGGTTTATTTTCAGAACCACAATTTGCATGCATCTGATTAGTAAGAGAAAACTGCAGACTACAATATCCCAGAGAAGAGGAACTAGCTTCGTAAATTTGGTTTCTCTCTCCCTCGGACTCTCTGTCTCTTTCTCTCTCTCACCAGCCCACAACATGACTTGTGCAACTTCAAAGTATGTGCATGTATGAGAGCTCTCTAAGGGAATCACATTTTAGATCCTTTATTATTATCACCACACTCTTCACAACATATGGAGGTATTCTCTTCTTTTTCTAGCACTGTGAAATGCCAAGCCCTGTGTCACATTTCTCCAGCCTGTCAACTTCTCAGTCACAAAAGAGCTTTGGAGGGGAAGTTTCAGTCGGGAAGCACAAGCATTTTGCCCTCGTATTATTGCTACAGTATGTCCGAATGAGTCCCCCAGCAAAACCAGGTTTATCTCTCTGAGAAAGAGGATTAATAAATGGTAGCAGGGCAGCTAGTTGGCCAAAGTTCCGCCAAACTCTAATGTCTTTCTCAAAAAATGCCTTCCCTTGGGGAGCCTGTCAACCTGATTCCAGCCCAGACCCTGGCTTCAGAAAGCCGCAGAGCACTTATTGACACAGCCCGTGTCTGTGGCTGAGGCCACTGCTATAGGCATTCATGAAACAGATCAGATTACACGGCACCTCCTCGACCACGCCCCCCCCCATGTTTTTCTGCATATGAAGACTTTAGACATAAAATGTGACCCTATAATCTGTACTATTTTTCACTTCATACTTCTGCGTGAGCTAATAAGGTTTTTCTTGGTGCTATCCAATTACTTAGGAAAAATGCTGACATCAACGACTTAGGAGTTTAAATTTTTCTCAAAATCACTTCTGAAAAGAATCCACTTCTCTTCTTTGGAATCCTCATCTATCACAGATTCCAAGAATTTGGGGAAACATCAACGTGTTCTTTAACAAAATAGCACCCACAATTGGGCCAGTTATTGAATGCCTGCTTTTCAGAGGACAAACGCAAACTCCAGTTGGGTGCTGAGGTGAAATGTGATCTCTGCCACTGTGCCATGCCTCTGGTTGAGCGCGTTTCTCTATACGTTTTAAATAGAACTCAGAAAAACCACTATATAGTACATGAATCCAATCATAATAAAGCAGCCACCTTAACATTAGGTGACAATCTCATTTTCTAAGTTTGTAAAGCAAACAGCTGGGGAATTATACTAGGGGATGTATGCCCAAGCTAACATTGTACACGGTGCTTTTGTTCTGCTTTGTTTTGTTTTCCCGCGTGAAGGTTGAAGACTAAAAATAAAAGGTGAAATGCAAGCTCTCTAGTTCTTTCACTCTCATTTTTTGCTAACAGGCCACCCCCCCAAATAAAAACCCACCCCCTTGTTTGGTTTCTTCATGCCGCTATATAAGGAAAGGCTACAAAAGCTGTACCTAAAGACTGATGGTCCTCCGGGCACAAAAGATGATTGTGGTGGATCTGAAATGGCAGCTCTTGTCTCTTCCACTGTGTGGACTTTGCTTTCTGGACACAGTAAAAAGAGGCGCTATTCATACCTGTATCTTGGTAAATAAAAACCTATGCAAATTCACCCTCTAAATGGGCAATCAGTGTTTGACTGAAAATGAGACAGCTCTCAGTGTCCTTTTTGGGTTTTGTCTCACTTCATCACTTTCTAAACTATACATGACACGAGGCATCTGAGTCACGGTATTTCTGATTTTGTTCCTTTTTTTATCTGGTGAAATGATTTGAAGGACTGTTGCTACATAACTTCTTGTTGCAGACTGATTTCTCTGGGATGTGCTGGAGATCTACTAAATGCAACTACAGGTGACAGAAAAAGAGCAACTGGTTTTCAGGCTACTCCTCGAGGTCTCAGCCCAAAGGTTGCCATTTCTTGCTTTTCCCTGGACTTGTGAGAGAGCTGTTACCAATGCCTCCAGCAGGATATTCTGCTTGTTGTTGGGTTAATTTTTTTTTGTCAATCAAAAATAGATAACGCTACCTGAAATCACAGGAAGGCTGTTCATAAAATAAAAGAACAAGTTAGAAAGACTATTCTCCCATTTACTTAACCAAGTTTTACTGACAGCCTAGTATGTGCCAGGCACTGGTGATATGAGGTAAGGAGACCCAGGAACTTGCCTAATAAGGAGTTACTCATACATTCAAGGAAACCTGAATAAGCCTTAGAAACCATTTTCAGATTTCCACACCAGTTGCGGGCAATGCCAAGAAGCTCGAGATTCAAAGAATAACTGTTGGGGACAATTTTAAGCTAATTTGAGTGATCCACACTGGAAAACAAGATCCGCCAAACTGTCAGTCCCTAGGATGCCCCCATGGCCTAAGGAGATCACAGAGCCTGCTGGAAGTCTAATACCAACCTCCTGCAATTCTGCCCAGACTGCCTTTCTCAACTGGAGGCCCTTCACTTCTGGGCCCCTCAAGTTCACCCACTGTGTGGGCATAAAATGAACTCCTGCCTAACGTCAGAAACAAAGCACTCCTTCTACTCATGAGCCAACTTAATGCTGATGGAGGAAGGACTTAAGAGTGGACATAATATTTTAACAAGCGTGCCTAATTGATTCCTAAATCTCTCATTGGTCTCCTTTTTACCCCTTAACACTTTGTTCTCATGGCTATTATAAAGAGTTCTGGGGTTACTATGCTTGAGTTTCTTGAAAAGGATCATATATATATATAGAGGGAGAAAAAAGTATATATATATATACGTGTGTGACATACGTATGTGAATATACACAACATACATGTTATATACAATGTACATGTTATATACATTCATATGTATATTCACTTACATATACACACACACACACACACACACGTGCTTAAAGCAAGCTTCCTTTCATTTCTGTTTCCTCTTGAGTTGTGATCAATGTATCCTTTCTCTGAAAGTTAACTGACTGGAGTTGAACATACAGAGCCTCAGAGAGAATCATGTAATACAAGCATTTATTATGAATGCTTTTAAAAAAAGAAGCATTTTTTCTTTCATTCTTAGAGTTGGAGGATTGCTGTAAAAATAGGTATTTTTCCCATAATCTTCCAGGAATAAATCAATGCCCGGCTGTATAAATTGTCGTAAAATGAAGACTAGTTTGCACATGTGTGTGCTTTCATGTGTCCAGACAACTTGGGAGTACCTTTATTTCTCAAATAAAAATAAGGTCCCTCTTCCCAGATTGCATTATTTCTCCATCACTCTTTTAAAAACACTGTCACTCTATTTAAAACCAAGTAGAAGTAAATGATGGTTTTATATTGTCTTTACTAGAATGATCTGGAAAAAAAACTTTTCTGACCCCTTTTAGGTCACATGGATGTCATTAACACCCGGTAATGTAACTGATAACTTATTTATTCTAATTCTCGAAGGTGCCTTTCCAGCATTGTCATTTGGCTGTCTTGAGGCAATATATAACCGTTGAGGAAGAGCAGAATGCCACAGACCATCTGGATTCCTTAAGATCTAAAAGCCTACATTAATACAGATTTAATTGCTTTCTTTTGGATCATAATTTGTATTTGTTTGTTTTGGGTTGGTTGGCAATTAAACTACTTGCTCCCAAACTGTTTATTCTCTTAGAGGAAAAATGCCCACTTCATTTTATCTGAGGCACGGGTTTCTTTCTATTTTTTGGATCGAGAAGTGCGTCACACGTAGGGAGAGGCAAATTCCCCCAAAGAAACAAAACTTATTTCTACTTTCTTGACATCACATACATTTATAATGGGAAAAAAATCCATCTGTTCACCCTACTAGACATTGTTATAAGAAAACTCAACTGTATGGAAGCACCTTAACGAAGTCAAGGTGAGTGTAGCCTGACTGCTCTTTCAGACACTTGATAGTTTTAACATGGCAGTGACCATTATCTAACTTTAATTACAGGATCAAATTACTTGTCAAACATGGACTGTAACTTATTCTTGTCTGCTAGGCCCCAATCCCTGTTTGTAATCCTATCAGACAACGTGATTTATTTCGAAACAGAACAATTCTGCCACCTTCCTGAATTGACTGCGCTGTTAAGCAGGATAAGTGTACATTTTTCGGAAGGAAAATCTTCATCACGTTAGGGCTTCTCACTCTCTTCTTTCCTTCCCTTCCGTCTCGCATATAAAGACAGTCGGGTGGAGAACAAAACTGTACTTCCGACTACACTGTCAGCATCTGAACAGCAGCCCACATATGGCCACTGTTCCAGCACGTGCAGTACTGTACAGCCTCCAAAGACAAAACCTTT
Source organism: Aethalodelphis obliquidens (assembly GCF_003676395.1). Taxonomy (NCBI): domain Eukaryota; kingdom Metazoa; phylum Chordata; class Mammalia; order Artiodactyla; family Delphinidae; genus Aethalodelphis; species Aethalodelphis obliquidens. Next base: position 554,924 of record NW_020838059.1, on the reverse strand, counting down.
CTTCCCCAGGCTGCTGTGATTACTTTTTCATATGGTAGAGCTGGGCAGATAATAATACACCTACTGGTCAGAAGGATGAATTACACAAGTGCCTAGCACTGCGGTGAGAAGCAAGAGAACCCATTTGAGGCAAATAAAATGCAAGCAATTAGGGGGAATGCTGTTCTAAATTACTTCAAATTTTGAGGTTCTTGCCAGCTCACAAAAAACAGAAAATGTTCTGTTTAAATTAAAAGCTGAGCACGAAATCTGCTCCTCTGTGAGTTTACCGACTACTCATTTTTCTTTTTAACTCCACATTTATTAAGCACCTAATTTGTGCAAAGCATTGCTTAGGTAAAAGGTAGGTTCAGGAGATTACCAAAGAGAATTCAGATACCAGCTCAGAATCATAGGTTTTACCCCCCTTAAAAAGCAGCTGTTGTGAAATGCCTTCAGTGGACAGTTGAGGGAAAAAAAGGGACTTTATAATAGTCCTGGGAATCATTATGAGGGCTTAAAGCAGCGAAGGAAATTAGAGAAATGAAGTAGCTCTTAGAAATAGAGCGAAACATTCAGTCACCACCCCTAGCCCAGCACTATATCAATTCTCTCTCAAAATATTTTTTTTTTCTGACAAATTCCTTCACCTGTTTTCACACAAGGTCTCCAATCTCATCACTATATGAAGCCGCAGAACGTATAACTGGCAAAATGTCTTCCTAATGTCTCTGACACTAGTTCAGCTTGTCTGTTCTGGGCCCAAGGTTTAGCACCCACCCCAGCACCCCCTTTTTAAGGATGCATTTGGTCCAAAGTCATTCAGCAACAAGGCAGCACATGAGGAAGCAAAGCTTCATGAGCTGAAATCTAAGGATGTAATCACTAAAAACGTGGGAAGCTGCTTTTGGTCACCCCTGCTCTCTTGCAAAAATGCAAGTATCTATTTCTCTACCTGCAGGAGGAACTCTCCTTTCAGATGTGAAGCAATGAACTGCCCCAAACACTTCTCCCAACAATAATCTGGAAAACGGATTACATAGTAACTCCACTGGAAACAGTTAAGTTCTTTTTAGGCACACTACAGCATCTGGGCAGGAAAACTGCACCATTTCTAATACGTGCAAAACAATCTCTTTTCCCCCCGCCACTCCCCAGAAGCTTGCTTAATTTAATAACAGGAGAATCTGCCAGCCAAGTAGCTTCTACTGCTTTGGGAGAAGTCGAAAGTGGACAGAGGTAGAATAGTATCAGCTGGGCTGTGGGCAGAAGCCCTTTTAGGCTATGTTTAGGGAAGTTTCAATAAATATGAAAGCATCGCCCCAAAGTATTACATATTGAGAAACATTTTTAAAACAACTTTTAAAAGTATTTAAACATTAAGGGGCTTCCCTGGTGGTGCAGTGGTTAAGAATCCGTCTGCCAATGCAGGGGGCACAGGTTCGAGCCCTGGTGCGGGAAGATCCCACATGACAGAGCAACTAAGCCCATGCGCCACAACTACTGAGCCTGCGCTCTAGAGTCCACAAGCCACAACTACTGAAGCCCGCACGCCTAGAGCGCGAGCTCCGCAACAAGAGAAGCCACTGCAATGAGAAGCCCACGCACCGCAACGAAGAGTAGCCCCTGCTCGCTGCAACTAGAGAAAGCCCGTGCCCAGCAACAAAGACCCAACTCAGCCAAAAATAAATAAATAAATTTATTTAAAAAAACCATTAAGGACTAGATTTTCATAGGCAAAATGGAAAATGTGAATGTAACTAGAAAAATCTGAGGTCTCTGTTAAGCTTCATTGACAATATGCCTTTCATCAAAGGGAAAAAAACCTCAGGTCAATTGTATTAAACACCGATGTCTAGTCTTTTGTACAGCTATTTCAACAGTCTACTTTCCAACCATTATATCAGTAACCACCCAAAGACATTAAACCAGGGAGTCAACAGGGCGAAAAATTATCAACCATTTCAAAATTAAATCTTGCAGTAGTTTTGTTTTAATTGATGGTTTCCCATGAACTCAATACATGTGTAGCGTTAGGCTGTGGGGATCCATGCCCAATTCATAAACACTAGCATTTAAGGAACATCTAAGAAAAAAGAACTTTTGGAAAACACACTACCTTAATTACAGCAACAATAAATTCACCCTCACTGTTGTATCAATCTATACCAATCAATAGTCGGAAAACACACAGTAGGTCTACTAATGATAAAACTACACAATTGAATCACCTGAATGTTAACTTGGGTTGCTCGTCTTGATTTAATTTCATTTTCTGACCATAAGAGCTATTTGTGTGAACGCTAAAAATTAAAGTTACCTTTTCAATAGTCTCCTAAAATCTACCTTCAGGCCCTTCAGATGCCGGTAGTAAAAGCAAGCTGCCCAAATGTGTTGATCCAGAGTGGCAAGAGACACGGCTCAGCATGAAAGCTGGGGCACTGCCCACGATATCGCATGGCCACGGGGAAATGAGTGGCTAGAAGCATTTGCTGATAATATGCCATGCAAGTTCCTTTAAATTACAAAATGTATATCATATATAGGTTATATATGCAATATATATAAAGGAAGAAGAAGTAAAAAGAAAGGGAAAAAAGAAAGAAGGAAGCAGAACAATAAGACAGATCAAAGCCCTAAAATTGCAAAAAGTTGCAGGATTACTTTTCCTTCTCTTTGCCATTTTGAAAAGTAAAGTTTAAAAGGCATTCGATTTCGTCGGCGTCCTAGGAAGGCAGCCACGCTCAACAACCCCAACTCCTCGCCATCCTTACCTTCGGCTGCTACTGCGAACCCAGAGCCTAAGGGGTCCCGCTCTCAGCGGCAGCGGCGGGGGCAGCGGCAGCGACAGCAGCACATGCCATCTGTTAGCGGCAGAAGCAAAAGCAGCGCTGCGCGAGGTGGCCCCGGTGCCGGGAGAGCCTCTAGCAGGGGTGGATACTCAATGCCGCCATTTTAAAGCGAGGCTCCTGAAATCATTAGATATAAGCAAATTAAAGCCCGCCCCACCTACAGAACTTCAGGGCTGGGACGGGCAACCCGGCTCCGAGTCGGCCGCGGTGGGGTATAAAATGTCAAGCGAGAGACACGCACACGGGGACTCCAGGACGGAGGCGACAATCCCTCCGATCCCCTCTTCCCCCCACGCCCCGTGCTTTGGCGAGCCTCCTTTCGGGCCCAGAGGCCAGAAGATTTTCTTTTACTCGACTACTTCGGGGCCCTTCCCCGGGGCCGGCCGGCGGGCCGGGGAACAGCGGGGAACCCGGGCCGGCCCTCCCCGCGCCTCCCTAGCGCTTGGTTTAGTCCACTTGGAGCACACCTAGAGCTCCCCGGCTCCCCAGCGGCAGGCGGGCGTGGGGCTCCGGGCCGGGCTAGCGGCTGCCATGGCAACCCCGGTCCAAACCCCGCCCGGCCGCAGCCAAAGGCGTGCCCTCCGCCCGCCGGCCCCCGGCAGCGCCCGCTGACCCGGCGGCCCAGGCCCCTGCGGCGGGCAGGCCCTCGCCGCGCCCAGCGCCCGGCACACGCGCGGCGCGCCGAGGGCATGGCGCCGGCGAGGGGGCTTCGGGCGCCCGAACGGCAACTCCCGCCAAACTCCGCCGGGCAGTGGAGCGGCGCGCGGGCGCTCCCGGGCTGGGA